>NW_027186283.1:9063-15015 GCF_028583685.1 Petaurus breviceps papuanus | reverse complement strand
TTTCAAAGGGGACATTCAGGACCTGGCACTGACCAAGCTCCGGATGGCAGCTAGAGAACTGAACTCTCGAATGGGACCTCTTGGGGCAGGGGCAGCTCTACGTCCAATTTCAGCTTGAAGAAGCTTTGGAGAAGAGACCTTCGCCCGTTACCCCAAGATTTGGGGCCCCATTTATTGCAGGGGGGAAGGATGACCCAAGCTATTGTTTTGCTGTAAAGTTTTTCTATTATCCATGTTATACTGTTACAAAATTCTGGTGACACCCACTTTTCCACCAGTTCTCCCTAAACTCTCATTGTTAGGGTATTTTTGCTTATGTGAGGGTCAGGAAAGATCTTGGGGCCGAATGTAATGAGAATGGGAATTTGAAGGTCTTCCCTGCCCTTTAACAGACCTAGTGGGGAGTCTGAAGACCTCCCCTGCTGTGAAGATAAAACCCTGCCCCCTAGAGCTCACAGGAAGCTGGGTCAGAGCGAGTGTAAGAGTCAGAGACAGTTGCAAACAGATGGGGAAAAAGGAAGAACTTAGGCAAAGAGATAGAGAATTCTGTGAGTAAATATTGATCACGAATTGGTTTGCAGGAAGGCTAAAGGATGCTGTGGCTCTCAGCATTATTATGGTTTCTGAATATCTTTGGTACTTTGGCTTACTGGTTTTTGGATCTGGTTTTCTGGTGTCTAAATAAATCCTTCAGCTTTATCCTCTTTCTGTAGAATCTGACATATTCTGCAATCAAACTTCATGCAATAGTTATAGTCACAGTCTCCATTGTGATCGTGAGTGCTGTAAATATGGCTCCGGCACTACAGACACTTACCAGCTTTCAGAGCCTGGCAAGTCACTTAACTCTCTGTCTCAGTGTCTTCATCAGAAGAATGGATGTAATGACGGCCCCTGTGCCCAGGACTGTAGGGAGGATCCAAGGAGCCGGCGCTGAAGCCCCACAGAACGGTGAGCTGTTATCATTAAGACAGTCTCTGCCCTCAAGGACCTTACATCCAATGGCAGAGAGAAGACTCAGGGTGTGTGGCCAGGGAAAAATACTGGGGTTTGGGAATTCCTAGACTGGAGAGTGGCGTCTTCAGGAGTAGGGGGCCACGGAACACGAGGGGCAGTGGAGGCCCCAGGAGGGGAAGCATTTAATAAATGCTTGGTAAAAGGCTTATGTCCTCCAGGGCTTGAGGCAGAATTAAGGCAGGGAGGAGCCAGGAATCATCCTTAGATTCAGTAGGGCAGGGCGTGGAAAGACCCACAGGAGTCAGAACTCCGGGGACCAAAAACCACGAATTCACAACAAGGAGGCACCCAGGAAACAGAAGTCATTCACGCAGCAAGCACTTAGTGAGTGCCAACTGTGGGCCTGAAACGGCCCCAGGCACCAGGATGCAGACACCAAGCAGGAAACCAGCCCTGCTCACAGGGAGTGTCTATTCCCTTGGAGGCCAGGACCAGCCACACCTGAGGATAAGGACCTCAATGTATGAACGTGACATGGGAAAAGGAGCCAACAAGGAGATGATGGGGGCAGCAGAAGGCAGGCCTGGGCTAGTCATCCAGGAGGGGGAGGGGCCCTCAGGGCCTGAGCCTGGCTTCCTGCTGGGCCCACCTTCCCTACCACACTGAGAGCCCCTTGAGGACAGGGGCTGCCCTTGGCCTTCCTGGATCTGCTCCATGCCCACCACATTTGCCTGGTCAGCCCTTTCAGTCATGTCCAAGTCTTCATCACCCCACTGGGGGTTTTCTTGGCAAATGCTTTGCCATTTCCTTCTCCAGATCGCTTTACAGATAAGGAAACAGAGGCAAACAAGGAATAAACGTCTTGCCCAGGGTCACACAGCTAGGAAGCGTCTGAGTTCAGTCCTTCAACTCCAGAGCCAGTGCTCTCTTCACTGTGCCACCTGGCTACCCCTGGCATACAGTGAGTGTTTAATAAGTGCTCAATGACTAAGCTGACTGCTCAGAGGTCTGTAGCCTGCTCATCCTTTCCCACCTAGATTCCATTCAAACCCCCTAGAAAGAAACCCCTCACCTGGCTGTCCTGAACTGGGAGGTCCCAAGGCCCTACAAAGTTTCACTATCTTACTTCCCCTGCCCGCTCCATTCTCTGGACTGGACTCAAAAAGGACATCACATCTCCTGGCTGGGGAGCATGGCTTAAGGACGAGCCCTAAGCAGGAGGGTTTTTTGGGGCCAAAGCAACACCTCACATGTGTCTACTAAGCCATGGGAGGGCTGCAATCTGCACTGGAGAAAGGACCGCCCACACCAAAAAGGGCACAGGATGTGAGCTGGCCATCAAGGTGAGTTTCCTAATAATGCACTTCTACAGATGGACGTGCACAGGACAGTGTGACTGAACTAAAGCGTAACCACCTGGAGAGGCAGCTATTGCATTGGGCCCTGCCTTCCTCCCCTCTCCCCCAGCCCAATGCTTGGCACACAGGCACCTCCCAACAAGTGCTCATGGATTAACTAAAGGATGGAAGCTACATGTAGCCACGGAGCATTTCCTCTTCTTAGACCAGCAGCTGAGCGGCTCATCCCAAGGACCTGGGGGCTCAGCCTGCTGCCCTTCCACCACTGCCTCCCCCCCGGGGCCCATAGCTCCGGTGACTACAGCCCACATAATGTGACCCCTGCAGGCCCCCGGGGGGCTGCAGCCCACGCAGTGGGACCCCTGCAGGCCCTGGCACACGGACCTCACCCTTTTTTCCATGAGCTTTGCTTATCTTCCTCCCCCTAAAGTTGGGGAGGGGGTAGAGCTTACTCAAAGCACACAGGACTAAGCTGCTGACAGTCACCCATAAATAGGGAACCTCCCCCAAAGCAATGTGCAAACCTTTGCTTCCTATTAATTCTGGATGCTGCCTGATGAAGAGGAGGCTCCCTTAATGGCGCATCCTTTGATTCGGCCTGAGATGCACCAATATGACTGAAGCTGCCCTGGCCTCCAGATGTGCCGCCCCAGCAGCTCCTGCTGGGAGGCCGCAGAGGGCCAAGCCAATGAGCCCGGCCACCACTACTTACCACGGCAAGGCCGTCCCCACTGACACTGACCGGCTTGTAATAGGGGGACCCGGACAAGACCCTCCAAGCAGACAGACCCCAGGCACGGGCTTTCAAGGTGCCCACTTCATCGGTTTCACAGCCGCCCACCAGCAAAAGCCTAGGAAGAAAGGACAAACAGCTTTTACAGGCAGTCAGTTCTAAAACTCAATTCAAGTGGCGGCATGAAGGTGTCAGGCACCCCCCCCCCCAAGGATCACACTACAAGGCCCCAGACTTCATCGCGCATCAAAGGAGCCGCCCTCAACCCTAACTGGGCAAAGGAAGTGGGCTTCCTTCCCCTCAGCCCAACACTTCCAGCCAGGATAGAAGGTACCTCCCAGATGGATGGACACAGCCCTACAGGACAGGGCACCCCAACCACAGACAGCCAGAACAACGAAAGAACAAAGATGAGGCTTCCTGCAATCGTCTGCCCCTGAGCTGCTCAGAGCAGCAAGCGACTGACCGAGGCCACAGACAGAAGGGATCTGCATGGACTGGAATAAGCAATATCCCTCCGAAAGCTCCCTGCACCAATGAGATCACAGGTCTGCCCCTACCTCCCCCACCAGAAATGTCTCCCTACTACACTGAGTAGGTTTCCTTTCTGTTCACACAAACTACAATGAGGACAGAAAACAGGAGCACAGGATGAAACAAAGGGGCAGAGGGGGACAGCTCGTTCCCCTACAGACTGCTGGCCCTCTTCTTACTCCCGTCCTGTACCAGCAGGCAGGCCAGGGTGTCACAGATGAGGCTTCCCAAATCTTCAGGAAAATGCTAATCATTCCTAGAAACAGGAGAGGACATGTTCTGAACAGCTCATGAATCATAGACTGGAAAATATCCAATCAAGAAGCAGGAGCGCTCTGTGGAAAAATCCAATCCTCCATCCGTGATTCTTACTGGACCTTTTAAAGTGAAGGCTCCATGCAAATGGGGAGAAAATGAAACCTGGCATCACTTCCAGCTAAGAAAGGACAGACTGGAAAGCAACCAGCTAGGTGGGTGAGGAAAAGGCAGGGGGGATCAGTGGCGCTGCACACAGGGGCAGGCCAGGAAGCAATGGCCCAAAGTAGGCCAGGAGGAGGCCTGACCAACAAGGGGGGCAAGTCGTCCCACCAACCACAAGGGCCACTACCAGGCCTTTCACCAAAGGGCTGGGACTGGAAAGAGCGAGGTAAGAACCAAACGCAGGGGCCCCTGTCCAGGACAGCAAATACCCCTGTATTGGGTATATATGGGCTGCCACTCCATAGCCCAGAAATTTTTTAAAAAGCCCCTATCAGGACCTCCAAGGACCAGGATGGCAGTGAACCCTGCCTGCTCCAACCCACCCCCACCCTGAAAACATAGTAACTATTGCCCCAGGGCAAAACCCTCAACAGTTAAGGCTTGGGAACCCTAGAGGAAGGGCGTGGCTAGGGCCCTGCCTCAAAATGGGTAGAAAGCAGACTACAAAGACTCTGGAGTCCTACTATCCTCAGAAGGAGGAACCAAACTCAGAGGGAGACAATGTGGACTCCACACCCACAGCTGAAACATCAACAGGGAATGGGTCCTAAGCACAAAAAGCTCTCGCAGATGAGCTCAAAAGGAACTTTGAAATCCAAATGAGAGAGATAGAAGACAAAATGAATAATTCTTTTAAAAATGAAAATTGCAGAATTAGAAAAACATTATAATGAAGAAAACAGCTCCTTAAAAAGAAAAGTGTGTGATATCGATAAGGAACTCCAAAAACTAACCAAGGAAAATTATTTGCTAAAAACCAGAATCAACCAAATTGAAACAAATAACTCTTATGAGGAACCAAGAATTAGTCAAACAAAACAACAAGAATGAAAAATTAGAAAAAGAGGTAAAATATCTCAATGGAAAAATAACTAACCTGGAAAACAGATCCAGGAGAGATAATCTGAGAATCATAGGCCTACCAGAAAATCATAATGAAAAAATGAGCCTGGACAACATTCTCTAAGAGCTCATTCAGGAAAACTGCCCTGAGATACTCAAACCTGAAGGTAAAATAGAAATCGAGAGAATCCACTGGACACCTCCTGAAAGAGATCCCAAACTGAAAAGTCCTCGAAATGCTGTGGCCAAACTCCAGAACTACGAGGTAAAAGAGAAAATACTTCAAGCAGCCAGAGAGAAACAATTCAAATATCGAGGGTCCACAGTGAGGATCGCACAGGATTTGGCAGCCTCTACGCTGAAAGATCGGAGGCAGTGGAATACAATTTTCTGGAAGGCAAAAGAGCTTGGGTTACAACGAAGGATCACATACCCAGCGAGACTGAGCATTTTCTTTCAGGCAAAGAGATGGTCATTCAATGATATAACAGAGCTCCAGACCTTTCTGATGAAAAAGCCAGAACTCAATGGAAAATTCAACCTCCAATTATGAGATGCAACAGTGACTTAGAAAGGTAAACAAGGAGAACACACACACACACACACACCCTGTTATTTGATAAGAGCAAATTGGTTATAGACAAGTAGAGGGTATGACTATAAAATACACAAAATGACGATTTAAAAAAAATCTTATTAAGGGCTACAAAGGGACTGCAATGGAAGAAAGGGAATGAATGAAGTGGAAAAGGGTAAATTATGCCACACAAAGAGGCATAAAAACAACATAGCAGAGGAAAAGAAGGGAGGGAGATGAGAATCATAGGAGCTTTTCCCTCATGGGGTCTGGTGCAAGGAGGGAATAACAACCAGTTAAGCATAGGACTCTATGGAGAAGAAACGCAAAAAGTATCATTTTAGAGGGAAAGAGGGGAGGGAGAGCAGCTTTGCATGAGATTTGTTCGTGTCACTCTTGGTGTGAGGAAGAAATAACATACTGCATTAAGTATAAAAATATCCTACAGGCAGTAGGAGGGGGAAAGGGCT
>NW_027186283.1:0-8963 GCF_028583685.1 Petaurus breviceps papuanus | reverse complement strand
GAGGGAAGAAGTAAGGGGAAAGTGGAGGAAAAGGGAGTGGGGCTGAAAAGGGAATGCTGAGGGAGGCAGTGGTCAAAAGGAAAACTTAAGGGGGGAAGGTAGAAGGGGAGAAAAATATGAGCATTAACAGGGGTGGGAATAGGATGGAGGGAAAGAAACAGATAACAATCATAACTGTGAATGTGAATGGAATGAACTCTCCCATAAAACAGAGGCGGATAGCAGAATGGATTAGAAATCATAATCCTACAATATGCTGTTTACAAGAAACACATCTGAAAGAAAAGGATACACACAGGGTAAAGGCAAAAGGCTGGAGTAAAATATACCATGCCTCAGCTAAAGTAAAAAAAGCAGGGGTAGCAATCCTTATCTCAGATAAAGCAAAAGCAAAAACTGATCCAATTAAAAGAGATAAGGAAGGAAACTATATCCTGATAAAAGGCACCACCATCAAGAATGAAGCAATATCATTAGTTAACATATATACACCACGTGGTATAGCATCCAAATTCCTAGAGGAGAAGGTAAGGGAATTAGAGGAAGAAATAGCAAAACTATACTAGTGGGAGACCTTAATCTCCCCCTCTCTGAACTTGATAAATCTAACCTCGAAATAAACAAGAAAGAAGTTAAGGAGATGACCAGGATTTTAGAGAGGATAGGTATGATAGATCTCTGGAGAAAACTGAATGGGGATAAAAAGGAATATACTTTCTCCTCAGCGGTTCATGGCACATACTCAAAAACTGACCAAGTTCTAGAACATAAAAACCTCGCAATTCAGTGCAGAAAGGCAGAAATAATAAATGCATCATTCTCAGATCATGATGCAATAAAAATCATATGCAATAAAGGGCCATGGAAAGACAGACTAAAAACTAATTGGAAACTAAACAATTTAATCCTGAAGAATGAGTGGGTCAAACAAAAAATCATAGAAACAATTAGTAACTTGATTCAAGAGAATGACAATAATGAGATAACACACCAAAATTTGTGGGATGCAGCAAAGGCAGTTCTTAGGGGAAGTTTTATATCCCTGAGTGCATACATGAATAAATTAGAGAAAAGAGAGGTAAATGAATTGGGCATGCAATTGAAAAAGCTAGAAAAAAAATTTGAAAATCCCCAAGTAAATACTAAATTAGAAATATTGACAGAGGGGCAGAGAGAGACAGACACAGACACAGAGAGACAGACAGAGAGAAAAACCACCACAGAGAGAGTAAGAATGACATAGAGAGAGAGAGACAGAAAGAGATGCAGAGACAGCTGAAGAAAGCGGCATGGTATCCAATGAACCAGCCAGTACCAACCGCCAGACAAAACTCCCCATAGGATGAAAGCTACTAAGGAGACTGGAAAACATCTGGTAGAAATCAGATTCCAGGCAGCCTCCCAGACCACACAGTAAAAGAGGTTCCGAATGGACGGAGAGACGGCTGGGACATAGAGCTGAGATAACTTTTTTAAAAGTCAGAGGATAAAGGGAGAACTTTTTGCAGCTGTGACAAGGGAAGATTCTTAACTCTCCAAGTGCCAGAGATGATCGTGGACAATACTGATTGCATACATTTTTAAAGTTTTCACACAAGCAAATTAAATGCAGCCAGGATCACACAGGAACCAGCTAACTGGGGAAGTCTCTGCAGCCAATGTCCCTGACCAAGGTCTGCACTGATACATGACATAAGAACAAGAGACAAATAATCAAAGGATACGAACAGATAATTCTCAAATGAAGACACAAAAGCTTTCCAAAACCTCAGAAAATGTTAAAAATCACTGCAAAAGAAGTGTGCACAGAAGCACTCGCGAGGCTCTGATTCCCACTAGCCAGAGAGCCGTTACAGCTCTTACGAGGGTCTGGAAAGGACAGGGGCCTGGATGGGTGAGGGGCAGGTGGCCTCTGCCCCAAAGTTACTAGCACGCCCAGGGGAGGCTGACACAGAAGGGAAGGATCACAGAAATGAGAGGATGCATAAGAGCACGTCTTTGTTAGAGCCCCACCAGAGAAGGGCGAAGCCCCTGGCACAGGAATGTCATGGAAAGCTACTGCACCACAAGAAATGCTGAAAATGCTGGAAAACCCAGGAAGATGTACGTCACCTGAGGCAGGGTGAAAAGAGCCGAGCCAGTAAGCCAATCTGAGTGATGACCACAGTGATCATGTAAAGGAAACAAGAGTAAAGCAGCCAGCCCCTGGGCTTCTGAAGACCAGCCGAGGGGACCAGGGCCTTCCTATATACACTGCGCAAAGGGAGGGCTGTTCTTGGCAGGGGAGCCAGTGGCCTAGTGGGCAGTGAGAAACACGCAAAGAAAAAAGTCAATAAAAAATTTTCAATTCACAAAAAAGAAAAATACAGAAAGGGAACCAATAAGTCACTTTTGTTATTTCCTTATTAGGTTCCTACATGCAAATACGCATTTCTTAAAAAACAAACACTAACAGACATCTCAAGTTTCCTATACAATCTCCCCTTTCTTTCTGAATTAAGCTCCCAATGTTAAAAGAATGCTTTCTTTTTTTTTAGAGAAAGTGGCCTTGGTCTGCTGGACAGCAGAGCCAGAGGTAATGGATGGGAGGGACAAGGAAACAGATGTGGACCCATCATCAAAAGCAAACGCTTTCTGAGCATGAAAGCGGGCCAAAGAGGCCCGCTCCGGTCCCCCTGCAGGGAACTCCCTGCAGGCCTCTGGGATTCCTGCTTCAGCATGGGCAGGACCAGCAGTACTGGGAGGCCCCTTCCAACGTGGGGACCTGACACCTCTATGTACATATTACTGCCTGACATCTCATGCTCGGCGTCTTGAGGACAAGGCTCCCAAATATCCTGGGTGTGGCTGAAGCTAAGCGCCCAGCCTGCCTGCACAGCTGTGCTTTATTACTATCTGACTCTTCAGTAGCAGGAGAATGAGAGACAGCTGAGCAGGGAAGCACTGCTTCCAGGCCAGCACAACAGCAGCACTTTCTTACCAAGGGCACCATAGAGAGAAAAGCTGAATCGGACTTGTCTTTTCAGAGAGATCCGAGCACACGCTCATCTGTTCTGGGAAGACTTCTCAGCAGCTGGTGAGAGTGAAGTGAGCCCTGTCTCAGAAGGGAGACAGCTGCCACACTCCCCACATGATCCCCACCTCTTTCCACAGAGCTCCCAAATGGACATGGCTTTGGTCAACCCAAATATTTGGGCTTCAGGATGATTTTCCAAGAATCAGTGGCCATGTTAGAGTCCAGGGAAAACCCAGAATTCAGGGGGGAAAATTCCTCTGATTGATTAGAATCAAACAGGCACTTCAGCCTATGTTTCAGAATTTCATCCTGATTCTTTTCCGAGAGCAGAACTTGTCACTGTAATACGTGAGGGATGAAAGTACCAAGATCTAATTGTCATGGGAAGCACTGATTTAGAAGAAAGTCTCAAACAAAGAGGACAGAGCCATCCCCTGACAACCAAAACAACGTCCCCACATGAAACTGCACCACACACATTAATCTGAGCCCTAATGCCCCTTCTTCCCAGGGCTTACAATTGTTACTGAATATGATCTAATCAGCATCTCCTGGAGCCCAGCAGGAGAGGGGGCTTTCTTTCCCTCAAACAGGCAGGAGATGGTTCTCCTGGGTTTGCCCATTGAGTGCCAAAGCCGCTGCAGTGGTGCAAGGACTCAACGGGGGCCCAAATTTTTTAGTTCCCAGCACTATAATAAAAGACATTCCATTCCTAAAAATTCTGATCATGCTCTTGGCTAGGCTCTACCCCGGGCGGGCTGAAGTGATGAGCACAGCACCAGGCATCTGGGAAAGAATCCCCCCTACCCACCCAAGGAGTGGGCAGGGGGCTCTGAGATGGGACACCCGCCCACCCAAGGAGTGGTCAGGGGGCTCTGACAGAGAGTGGGCAGGAGGCCCTGAGACAGGACACTTGCCCACCCACCCGAGGAGTGAGCATGCCCACCCACCCACCCAAGGAGTGAGCAGAGGGTCCTGGGAGTAGGACTGGACATTCACCAGCCCACCTGAGGAGTGGGCAGGGGGCAGCTAAATAGGACAGAGAAGGGCTTGGTCAGATTCCATCCAGCCAGAGGGAAGGGAGAGGGAAAGAATGTCCAAGGGTGTTGCGGGGGAGAGGCCCACTGGGGTTAAAGACCCAAGCGTCCGGGTCCTCATCAGTAAACAGAGACCACTGAATGAGGAGTCTGCGGGCGCCTCCTGGTGCCATCGAATGTGGTTCCTGTCACTACTGATGAGACAGAGGGGATGCCTAAAGACAGGGCCTGCACACCCAAGCCCCTGAGGTCGAGGCGCTGCCAGGGGGGCTAGGCACTCAGACTCACAAAGTTCATCTGAGTCTGAAGGAACTTTTCTCCTTCTTGGCCAAATAACTAACTGTTGGCAGAAGGCGCCACCTGGTGGCTAAGAACAAGGGGACAACTTGGGAAGTGGGTTCCTGGCCAGGCACAGAGGGAGAAGGCCTGCCTCAGTGTGACCTTCGCTGCCCAATGCAGCTTCCCTGCGCCCGGAGGGCAGAAGGGGGTGGGGCCCACAGCAGGAAGCCCCTGGGACCTGCTGGGGACTGGGAGTGACCCCTGTGGGCTCCTGATGATGCCAGAGAACCCACCACCCACCAGCCCTTAGCACATCTGTCTGCCCTCATGCTGCACGGCCAAGGATGGGGTCAATCAATTTCATTCACTGAGCACTTATTAGACGCTAACTGTGTACCCCCAGGAAAGCTACATCCCCTCCACACAGAGGCCACGATGAAGATCACAGCAGGGAATTCCCTGAAGGAGGGGCACTCCCTGGGGCACCCGCTCTGCCCCCTGTGCGGTGAGGTCACTGTTCCAGGTGAAGGATGGCCCGGCTACACGTGCTCCACCCCCACACTGGGAGCCTAGAAGCTAAAAGGATGAGTCGTGAGGAGGGTGCCGTGGAGGCAGCACTGTCAGGAAAGCGAGCAGACAGACCTGGGCTCACCTGCTGCCCTCGGGGCCTCAGTTTCCTCGTGCTGCCGAGATGCCCTTCAAGGTCTCTGGCCACTCTAAACCCACGATCCTGGGACCAGACTATGAAACACCTAACGAGGACCTGGCTCCAGGTTTTGGTCACTTAATCTGGTGACAACAAGGACAAGCTTTGACCTGGCGGCAGGGCCACTGGGAGACCTCCATGTGGCCGGGCCCACCTCCCCACCTTGCCACGACCATCAGTCAGTCATGCTTCAGAACCTGTTACTATGAAAGAGAGAATGGGATGAGCCAAGACCCTTGTGAAGGAGCACAACGCCAAAGCAACTTCGTCCTCACCAGGGGTCCTGAAAGGACGGACACAAGCTCTTATTAAGCGCCTACTACATGCCAGGCTCCGTGCCAAGCATTTCACAAACAGCACCTCACTCGCTCCTCACAACACTGAGTGCTATTAGAACTCCAACTTCACAGCTGAGTAAACTGAGGCACAGAGAGATTCAGTGCCTTGGCCAGGATCGCAGAGCGAGTGTCTGAGGCAGGATCTGAACCCAGGTCCCGCTGCCTCCAGTCAGATGTTGCCCCCTGCCTACCTGGACTGGGAGTCAGAGGACACAGGTGTGTACCTGGCCTCTGCCTGCTCTCACCACAGGCTCAGCTTCCTCCTCTGAAAAATGAAAGGAGTGCAGGAGATGGTTCCTCCACCTGCCCGCCCCCACCCCAAGAAAACACCACCAGCCACTGTGCCCGCAGCCCTGCCCGCTGCCACGAGGCTGCCCCCAGCACCAGCTTGCAGGCCACTCTTCCCTTCAGCATCCCAACCTTAATTAACTCAGTCAGATAATGAGGGTTTTCCATTAGCAGATTTCAGGCCACTTTCAGCACAAATTGAGGATGCGCCTCCACACCCCACTAACTTTCCAGCCTGGCCCTAGGGCATGGGCATGGCCGGCCCTGCCTTAACTGCTCCACAGCAGGGCAATGCATGTGAAAGGCATGGCAAATTAAAAGCGTTTATAAATCTTTATTCTTATCACTTAGAAGTAGATCCCTCTCTGGAAGATTTATAGAAAGCCCTGGCCAAGAACCATGCAAGATGAAAAAACACTGAGGGCCCAGATCTGCCCAGGAGGAGAAGCACCCACAGCCACAATGCCAGTGCATGTCCCAGCTCAGCCAATAATGAGTCAGTACTTGACTAGGAAGGCCCATGGGCCGCCATGACTCCAGGGCACAGGGCACTACGAGGCCTCCTGGAGGGGCAGCGTGGGGGAGGGGAGGAGGCAGTCCAGCATCAGAATTCCAGAGCTCTGTTCCCATTCCTCTCCTCTTACTTTTTCTGCAGAAATGAGGGCACAGCCACAAAGGGACATAAGCTTGGAAGGGCCTTTCAGTACAACGAGCTCCTACCCACACTTCCCAGATGCATAACGGGGCCCAGAGCAGAGGCTCCCTGACCACGAGCCCCAAAGCCAGCCAAAAACCATCCCACTGTCAACCATCTTCAAAGGACGATGCTACCAATAACCCAAACACTGGACCTGCTTTGCCTTCCAGTGAATTTTGCTGCTTTTCCTAAGACACAAATGGGAGCCACACGCCTTCCATGTTTTGTTCTAACCCTAAGTGATGACGTTCTAAACTCCCAGCTCCAATCCCTCGGGTTAATCAGGGCAGAATGACCCCATTGAGGTCAACTTGAAAATGTCCAACCTCACATGCTTCAGCTGCACGGGACAAAGTCTTTTCTGACACATCAAAATACCAGATTTTCATCAACACTCAAGATGCTTTGTTTCTCTACCTTTCCTGAATTACACACATTTTTCATCTTTCCCATTTGATCATCAAAAACTTTAAAAGTCCTTTGGGAATTAAATAATACCCCCTAACACAGTGAGAAAAGGCAACAGCTTTAGAAACGGAGGCCAAGGGTCCAAATGCTAACTCTGTCAACCATAACTAACCCTGTGTGACAAGGGAACTCTGCCTTCACTAGACTTCAGTTTTCTCATCTATAAAATGGGAAGACTGGAAGGTCCCTGCCAGCCCAGCCCTATACCTAGGATCAAGGATAAAAGACTCAAAGGCCTACATCCCAATGGAGAACACTCTACCCCATTGCCCAGAGGAAGCAAAAATGCAAAAAACCAATCAACACAACCAGCAGCAGCAACAGAAATTCCAGCCTGGGCCAAACAACCTCTTAAAACTTGCATCTCAATAAATCTTTTCTCAGGGATTTAGGAAAAGCCATCATATTTAGAGTACATTTATAATTGAAAAGATTTTTTTTCAGGACAAATGAAACTCAGTGACAGATGAAATGAAGCCACAGCCTCAAGTTAAACATCAATTTAAAAAAATCTTCTCTCAGTGAGGGAAAAATAAATCATGAGTAAAACATAATTTAAAATGTTAAAGGTCTTCCCGTCAGCCCAAGATGATTGCAGCACATCCTGGTTGGAAGGACCCAGTCACTACTGCAAAAGACTACTGGGGTGAAGGACCACTTTCAAATTATTACACTGTTTGGGAAGGTCAAAGAAAGGGTAAAAAGTCATCTTTTTTCTCCCACTTCACAGGAAGCTGGAAGCTGCCACAATCAAAGTCCTCTTGAGCCAGGCACATTTAGCTGCACACAGAAGGCTCAAACTCAAGCCCCTCCAGTCAAGTATCAGCCTAGCCCACAGAATGCATGGGGAAAGTCTTACTTTCTACGTAACAGGCCTATATGCAATTGTCTCTAGGAATCCATAAACATGAGTATCCAAAGACTCCAGGACCCTTCAGAACAACATGCAAAGAACACCAGACAGAAGGCTTGCTCCCCCTGAGCACAACAGTATGACTTCTGTTCAGAAGACGGCTATGAGCTCCAAGGAGGAAGGATGCTCTCCAATGTCCAAAAATGAACAACTGAAAAGCAAAAAGAAATCTCCACCCCACTCAGACACATTAGCTCTCCAGGCACCCTAGGGCACACTAATCTCTTCAATGCCAATAATTCCTTCACAACCAAAGGCAGCAATTACCTTCCATGGCTAGAGTCAATGACAATGCTGTGACTGTTAGCCTACCAGTCCAGCCACAAGCATAAAGAGTCTTCCTGGAAGCACTCTGCCTTGAAACAATAAACTTTGTCTAGCTGAGAATCTGTGAAAAATTTACTGGTACAGTTTTATATCTAACTGTTCCTTTAGTGACTAATACAGGAAACACTAAAAACATCCATTCCCCTCTGCACGCAGGAGAAGGTAAGTGACAGCTACCACCTGAACATGATCTATGGAATCATCATACTGAAACTGCTCACAACAGCCAAAAACCATTCTCTAGTTTCAATAATCCAATAATAATAACAGCATTCATTTATAAGTGCTTTAAGATTGCATAGCACTGTGTCAGTCAGTCAATAAGCATTTATTAGGCACCTACTGCATGCCAGGCACTAAGCTAAGTGCTGGGGAGACAAAAAGAGGCAAAAGATGGCCCTGACCTAGAGGAGCACATAACCTAATGTAAGAGACAAGCAAACAACTATGGACAAACAGTATACGGGATATGCAGGAAAGAAAAAAAAAAAGGCACTGAAATGAAGAGGGGCTGGAGGTTTCCTGTAGGAGGCAGGATTTTAGTTAGGGCTTTAAAAAAGCCAGGAAAGTCAACAGGAAGAAATGCAGGAGAAGAACATTCCAGGAATGGAAGACAGTGGAAATGCCTGGAGTCAGGAGCCAGGAGATGGAACATCTCATCTGAGCAACAGAAAAGACCAACATCACGCAGAGGACACAGCATAAGAAATAAAAAAACCGTAAAGGGGGCGGGGGGGAGGTTCACTTTCAATGCCAAAGTGTTTGATATTTGATACTGCAGGTGTTGGGGAGCCACAAGAGTTTATTGACATGGGTCAGATCTTCACTTTAGGAAATTCACTTTGGTGGCCAGATGAAGGATGGACTGGAGTGAGGAGAGAGACCTGAGGCAGG
>NW_027186282.1:0-21431 GCF_028583685.1 Petaurus breviceps papuanus | reverse complement strand
CCCCTGCTGTCCTGCCACCCCAAACAGAAGCTGCTGCTTTCCTCCCTTCCCCTGGCCTTGCCCGGGCTCCCTTCAAGGGGCAAACCTGGAATCACCCTCCGAATCGCAGGGTCCTGCACCCAAACTCTACGACACAGGGCCCTTGGGGCTGGAAAGGGCTTTAACGAGCACCTCACCCTAGCCCGATCTTTACAGAGAAGACAGCTGAGGCCTGGAGGGAGGACGTAGCCCCACATCACCCTGGGATTCAAAGCCAAGGTCCCTGACCTCCAGCTCAGCCTCCCCTCCACTAGGACAGCAGGAGGCAGGGGACAGAGTTCAAGTTCAAAACCCACCTCTGACACTTACTTGCTCTATGGCCACAGGCCAGTCACTTAACCTGAGTCTCAGCTTCCTCAGCTGTACAATGGGGATGGGACAACAGCCACAGGGTGGCCTCACAGGGCTGACCCCAAGGACAGGATGTACGGAAAGTCCTCGGCCAACCCTGAAGGCGTGGGTGACCTCCCCGCCTCCTTCCCACCATCTATGGTGACAACTGTGACAGACCCCACCCCAGCACACCACGGCAGCAGATCAGCCGCTGGCTGGGAGTGAAGAATGACTCCTCACGCCCCCAAAGAAGGCTGCCTGCCCTAGGATTCAGCAGAGAAGCACAGGAGAAACCCGGGCAAAGAAGCAAGCACAACCTCGGGGGCTAGAAGATATCCAGCGGCCCTGGTCCTG
Source organism: Petaurus breviceps papuanus (assembly GCF_028583685.1). Lineage (NCBI taxonomy): Eukaryota > Metazoa > Chordata > Mammalia > Diprotodontia > Petauridae > Petaurus > Petaurus breviceps. Next base: position 20,705 of record NW_027186282.1, on the reverse strand, counting down.
GGGACGGCGGTTATCAGCCAGGCCAGAACAGGGCAGGGGGAAGGAACATCAGGCAGGCAGGACGGGGGGGTTAGCCAACAGCCAGGCTGAAAGGAGAGAGACCCTATTATCAGCCATGGCAGGAGGGAGGTGCCCAGCAGTCAAGTCAGACTGGGAGTGGTTGGGGGCCAGAGAGAGGGGACAGGGAGAGCTGTCAGCCAGGCACGGGGTGGGGGGGGAGGACATCAGCCAGGCCCAGAGGAGGGGTGGCATCAGCCAGCCCAGAGGGGGGCCCTGGACTAGCACACCAGCTCGTCGGTCACTCAAAAGTCTCCAACATCTTTGTGGGGTGGAAGGAAAACTAAGGGACAAGAAGGGGGCCATGAGGCTGATGCCAGGAGCGAGGGCAGGGGCTCCTCCCTGGTTTCTGATGACATGTTTTTTCATGAGGCCCTTCCCAGCCCTCATGAACAGCTAGCTCTGCCCAGTCTGAGTCTCCCCACCAACATGTCAGGAAGGCCGTCACAGGGGCCCTGGTCTCCTCTGCAAGGCTATCCCTTTTCTCCACTGACCTGCACGACTGAGGAGGGGGGGCTCCTCCAGCTTGGGGGAGGCCAGAATGGCAGGTGGTACCAGAGGGCCTCACAGGGTGTCAGCGGGGACAACCAAACAAGCCCACGTGTGTGAAGAGCCCACCTGCTGGGCACAGGGCCAGGTGATAAAGGAACACACCCAAAGGTAAGAGGCCCCCCCCCAAAAAAAAGAGCCTGGACCCTCCTAGGGAGGGGAGGGGGCAAGGCACCATGAGGCTGCACCACAAAGACCTGCCCCAGAGGGGGGCCTAAGGACTGGGCTCCAAGAGGAGCAAATCAGAGGGCAGAGAGGGGTGGAACCCAGGATGGGCCACGTGATCCTGGGCCACTGCCCACACTAGAGCCCCGGGGGATGGGGGCCACCCCATGGAAGAGATGGCTAAGGGCTGCAGGCTGGGACTGGCATCAGTGGAGGGACTGGGCAAGCAGAAGATGTCAGGCGCAGACGTGCCAAAGCTTATAAAGCTATAACCAGCCAATGAACGGCCTGTCACCCCATGCCCGGGATGTCTTCTTTCTTAAGAGAAAACATTTACAAGATTAAAATCCTATTAAAAACTAAACAGCTCCTACCTTGGCATTTCCCAATGATAGATGTAAAATCATCCTTTGCAGACCTGTAACAGCAAACGAGCCAGACATGTTAATGCCATCACTGCTATGGATGCCCCACAAATGCTCCACCTCCCCTCCTCACCCACCCGTCTGTCTTTCGGAAATAGGCTTTGGGTCCGAGGGAGGGCATGTGAACCCCGGGCTGACCTGGCCACTCAGGACATACTGGTCCACACAGGGAAAACAAGGACAAGCAGGGGGCCTCACCACCTAAGAAGGGGCAGATTTCACTGACCACCTCATTTCAGGGTCACGTTAATGCAAGCAACCTCTGGAGCCCAGGGCAGGCATCCCCAAACGGGTGCCAAGGCAAGAGAAGGAAGGATGTGAGAAAAGTGCAGCAGATGCAGAAAACTTCTTCCTCCAGCAGAGAGGGAGAAGCGGGGAGGCGAGGGGCAGCAGAGCTGGCCCGGGCCCAGGCTCCCAGCCCCAGCCCCTGCCCCGGCCCAGGCTCCCAGGCCCAGCCCCAGCCCCAGCCCCAGCCCCGGCCCCAGCCCCAGATCTGGCTCTCGGTACTGGCCGAGGGCCCATCCTCCAGCCCCCTGTGGTCTGGATCTCACTCATCTCACACAGCAGCACCAATGCTATCATTTCCCTCCTCAGCCTCCAAGACCTCTCGAGATGCTCTTGCATTATCAAGACCAATTTTACAACAAGAATCGTCTGCTCAGACCACAGACTCCTAACCCTGGGTCCCTAGACCCAGGAAGGTCCCTGGAAAGATTTCAAGAAGTCAATGAACATGGACAAGAAAAACAAATCCCGTCTTTATTCTGCCGACCTCTAACTAAATTAAAGTGGCATTTCCATCCACTCTTTAAAACCCATTCTGAGGAGGCCACAGGCTCAGACTGCCTGAGGGCCTCCTTCCCTTAAGGGCACAGGATTTCTATGAGGCAATGGCTCTTCTTTCCCTCCCAGCCTCCTCACCTCCCTGCTTCTGTCCCCACACCACTATCCCCCCAGGGGCCCATCGCCAGCCTGGCCACTCTCCCCTTCTAGTGTCCCCTCAGCCTGCCCTGGCTCCTCCTGCCCCAGATCTCACTGAGAAAACTGAGGCCCTTCACCAAGGCTCCCTCTCCTCCCCTCCTGTGCTTCTGCTGTGGCTCCCATGCCCCCTGGTACTGTGCTACCTGCAAGGGTGCCCTAGGAATCCCAGGCTGCCCTCCTCCTCCAGCAGACTGCCCCCAGACTCTCCCCGACAAAGGATGGCTCCCCTACCACATAAACACGTGCCCACGTCTCCCCTCCTCAGACCCCCACCTGCTCGTGGGCCACCTCTGTCCATCTTTTGGGGACCAAATACTCTAAGGCCATCTACACTAGGGTGTCCACTTCCTCTCCACTCACTGTCTTCTGCACCTCAGACAATCCGGCTTCCAAGCTCACCATGGCGCCCACGGGGCCCTCTCCACAGTGACCCATGAGCCAGCCCTCCAATGCCAACCCGTGGCCTCTTCACCAGCATCCTTCTCCTTGGCCTCGGCAGCCCCAGACACTGTGGCTCCCTCTGTCCTCCTTGGGGCCCCTTCTCTCTAGGCTCTCAGGCCCTCTCTCTGCTGGTTCTCCTCCCCCACTGTGACCGCTGACCCTCAGGGATCCTGCCAGGGCCTGGCCTGTGGCTGCCCGCCAGAGATCTGTGCTGGGCCCCTTCTCTACTACTGCACTAGCCAGATGACCTCAGCCTCGCCTCTCAGTAGATCACCCTAGATTTATCCGGCAGGCCCGACCTCTGTCCAGAGCACACCTGCAGCCCCACATCTCTGGCTGCAGACAGCTCCCACACCACATCCCAAAGGAAATGCATCCGCTCCCTTTCCCTCCGAAGCCTCAGCTCTTCCCATGCTGCAAGACACCAGGGTCACAACCCACCTGCCCCTCGCTACATTCCCCCACGGCCAGTCACTGCCGAGTCCTCGTGACATGTCTCCCGTCTGCCCCTTTCCCATCTCTGACACTGTCACACCCTCCCCCAACCCCCCCCCCATTGCAGGCTGTGGACTCTTCAGACCTGGACCCCTGCGATGCCTGCTGGCCGGTCCCTGGCCTCAAGCCCAGCCTCCACTCAGATGACCAACTCATCTTCCCAAACTGCAAACCATGCCCTCTCCCAGTCAGCCTCAACAGCTCCTGTCAGCTACAGGATCCAACAGAATGTCCTGTTTGATTTACAAAGCCCCTCATACCCTGACCTCTGCCCAGCTTTCCTTATCACTCACCAGGTAACCTGTGCTCCTGTGACACCAGCCCCCAGCCCTTCCCCACACCAGGCCCTCTGTCTACAGGCTCTGGACATACCCACCTCAAGCCCCTGGCCCGGCATGCCCTGGCTCCCTCCTCCTCTGGACCCAGGGCCCATCTCCGGTATGCCTTCTGCAAGGGTGTTATGGGAATGGGAATTTAAGATCTTCCCTGCCCCTAGGCCCTTTGATAGGCTTAAGTGCACCTGAAGCCTGTGGCGAGGGTTGTTTTTCAGGGATGCCCACACCTTCGTGCTGTGATTGGGCAGTGGGTCAGGAGGGTTGTGACATTATCTGAGCCAGGAAAAGGCTATATAAGCCCTGTTGTGAGGCTTTGCTTTGGGGCTCACTTTGAGAAGTGTTGTGTGATTTGACCAGACAAGACTCTGGGCAGCCGTTGAGAGCCCCCCAGCTTTGAAAACCCAGATGTTGGTGCTTCCCCCTCTGGTAATGGACTAGGTATGGATGTAATGGTTGGACAGTTGGAGGCCTGTCTGCTTGAAATGTTTGTTTCTTTCTTCTTGTAATTTCTCTATACTCTGAAATTTGGGGTGCTGACTTTTTCCGCTGAACTAGGTAAATGATATGTTTGATTGATTAAGGCAAGATTGTTCACCCATTTTGAGTTGTTTTCCTTTAGAAAAGCAGATCTGAGAACCTGTGCTGGCAGCCACCCTGGGGACGCTGGGGTGCTTGCTGCTACAAAGGGCCTTCCCTCGCTTGCCTATCTCCCGTTCATCCTGGGCATTTGCTCGCCGTCTCCCCCGTTAGACAGGGAGCTCCTTGAGAGAAGGGGCTGCTTTTCACCTTTTGCCTTTCTTGGCAACCCAAGCACTTAGCCCTGTGCCTGGTGCATACAGCAGGCCCTTAATAAATTCTCTCTGATTATGAGACTGCCTCCCGCCTCTCCCACTCCAAAGCCTCCTTCAGACAGTCATCACATTCCTAAAACAAAGGTCTGTGCACGTCACTCCCCTACTCAAAGAACTCACATGGCTCCCTGCTGCTTCCACAAACACTTCTACTTGGCCTCGAAAGCTTTTCACGGCTGGCCGGTGCTTCCAGCAGGTTACAGAGGACTCCTTCACACCTGCCACAGTCCAGCCAGACTGGCCTTTTGGCTTCCCCTCACATCCCTCGTCTCCCACCACACAGCCTTTGCACTGGCTGAGCCCTCTGTCCTCGCCTCTCCTCCTACCTGCAGCCTTCCGTCCCTGCCAGGCACCAGCCTACCTTCCATCTAAACCGACCTGGTCCATGTGTCGGACGTGCTGATGTGTCTGCTGCCTGCCTCTAGAGAGGAGCAGGGGCCATTCCCCCACCAGCTCCCTCCCCCAGGCCCTCACACACTGCACGGGGTCCCCAAGTGCCACCTGCTCAGAGGACAAGGGCCGTCCAAAAAAATGGCCATCCTCCAGAAAGCCTCCCGCCAGTGGCAGGAAAGCCTGCCGGGGATGCCTCTGGACCGCCCGCAGGGACCCGCCGACTCCCACGTCCACACCATCAGCACAACCCAGCCACGAGCAATACAGCCAAGAGAGAAGCTCCTAGGCAGGCCTGTCACCCACCATTCATCACAAGCACAGATTGCCACACACTTGCCACGCCTGGGTGACTCATTAACACAGAACTGTGCTCAGGTCCAAGTCTTATCTCTGCCCCCCACCCCCAGTGACACCAAGATACATTCTGATTGGGCGTGAGCCCCGAGAGCACAAGGCTGGCACCCTCCTTGTGCTAACAAGTCACTGACTGGCTGACCCAAGACATGGGGCCCAAGCGCCCCAACGCTTCAAGAGAGAAGCTGCAGCTGTCGCCCAGACCCAGGGCCGGGCTCCCCATCTGTCAGGGGCACTGCCACCCACCTTGCTCCTGCCTGCCGGGGTGGAAGGGGGAACCACCCCCCCACTTGCCCCCACCTGCCAGGTTTCCCATAGGACACAGTGGCCTCCCACAGTGTCTCCATCTCAATAACAGCTTATGGTTTTGTTGGGAAAGCATTTTGAAAAAATAAAGGAAGACAGCAGCATCAGTGGGGACATTCCTCCGGCAATCAGCGATGCCTCATTAAACAACATAACAAGGGAGAAGCAGACACGGGGAAGGCTTGGGGCTGGGTGCGCAGGCCCAATGAAAACCTCTGGCTGGGAAAGGCCAGAGGGTCGTCCCTGTCACTGCCTGGTTGGACCCCCACTGTGGCCATTCATGGCATTGGCATCTACCTGCCATGCCGTGCCCAGTTCTGAACCTCATGTCTGAACCTCTAGCCCAGGGCTGGGGGGCCTGCCAAGCCAGATACAGGGGAGGGGGAGAGCCTGTTATTTCCTCAGGTGCGGGCTTTTGACTGAGTCCAAGTTTTACAGAACAAATCCTTTAAGGTGACTGGTTCTGTGAAATTTGAGTTCAGTCAAAGGGCTGTACCTGAGGACCTGGAGGGCCATGTTAGAGCAGGGCCCTTCCCCCTTTAGGGCCAAGGACCCCTGGGGCATGTGTGGTGAAGCCTAGGCCCCCTTCTCAGCAATGCTTTTAAATATACAGAATAAAAGAAGATTACAAAGGAAACCAAGTGTCTTGGAGCACAGCTGCCCAGATGTTAAGTTCACCCATCCCAAAGGCTTCAGGGAGCCCAGGTTTACAAGCCTGGCACAGAGAGCACGGGCCACCACAGCCAGCTCAGAAGGCTCTCAAGGGCCTGCAAAGACACTTCAAGGCCACAGAATGAATGAGGGTCATGCCTAAGGGACCAGGAAATGGCGGCGGGGGGGGAAGGGGGGTGGCACTGAGTCCCTAGACAACCAGCCTCAAACCTCAACCTGTCCAGCACTGACACTGCAGAATGAAACTACGGGGAAACAATCCTCTAATCATCTTCCTCCAACTGAAAACAAAGCAAGGGACAGTCTCCTCGAATCCCACCCACAATGCGCCAAGCCAGGGCTTACCTGATCTCCACACACTGGTCCTGAACAGCGGCCAAGAGCTTGCCGTTGCTGTGGAAGGGAAACACAGGAGTGAGGCCACAGCCGCTGCTGCTGAGAAGGCCCCCCACAGCCCCCTGTGGCCCCCGCGCCTGCACAGCAGAGGAGAAGCATTGCAGGCTCCTTCCTTTGCGGCATGGGACAGACTCACTCAGTCTGTCTTCGGGCACACCCTCCTACGGTGATCTACAGGTGGCCCTTTCCTGCTACTCGTGACCCCTCCCCAAAGTCCTCTTCTGGCTGGCTGCTGCCCTTCGGGCTCGGCTGTCACACTGGGTTCTCCAAGCTGGGCCGGCAGATGCACAGCTGGCTCCAGAAGGGAAGAAAAGCTCCTTGACCAATGGAGTCTGACACCTGAGGGCCAGCTCCAGCTCACGAAATCATGGAACACAGACAAAGACTATTTCCTGCGCTGCCTCCCCACCCCAGGGCAGGTGCACAGCCACCAAAAACAAGTGGGGGAGCAGAGACCCACCCACGTTTCAGTGTCCACAAATGCCAACTTAACCATGGGCCATTAGTTACACATGTGAGGCCACTAGTCAGTGACCCACAAGAAGGCGGCGCATGGGCAGGAAGCCTCCAAGGACCCGGAAGAACGACTCAGGGCTTCCTCAGGGGGAGATGGTAAGGTATGTCTCAGGAGCAGCTTAAAGAGATCTGGGGGTGTCGGCCCCAGGCCGGCACAACCTGAGCCAAAAGTGTGATAAGGCGACCGCTGGAAGTATGAGGCTGCCCATGAAGGGCCGAGCGTCCAGGACACGCAGGGGGCTGCCCCACTGTCTCTGGTCCTGGCAAGCCACAGCTGGAGGAGGGCGTTCGGTTCTAGGTACGTCCTAGGAAGGATAAAGTGAGCTGGAGAGCCGCGTCCAGAGGAGGCAGCCAGGATGGGGGAGGGCCTCAAGATCCCACCAGGCAAGAACACACCTAGAGAAGATTAGACGTGGGGATCCAAGCTGGAGGCCTCTGAGCGCCCCTAGCACCAGCCTGCGCAGAGATGAGAATGGTTCTACACAGCCCAGAGAGGTGGATGAGCCTCAAAAAGAAGGCAGCTTCCTAACTATTAGGGGACCACTGCTTTAAAACAGGAAGGGAGCCTTCAGGTCCCAGAAGCCTCTGCTTCAACTCCAGGAAAGTGCCCAAAGGCAGTCACAGGAGGGCCTTGGTGAGGGGTGGTTGCCAGTGGAGTCACAGAGAGGACTCCTCCACAAGAATGGCCCTGGAGGTCCTGGGTGATTTCAGAACCCTTTCCACCCCCTTGTCGAAGACGACTACACATCACTTCCCGGGATGGAAGGTGTGGTCGGCCTTGCAGTGATTCCGGAGATGCTTCATGTGCCCCGTGAAGGGAAACACACCGGAGGAGAGGGGAGATGCAGGGTCATCCCACGGACAGCAGGACAGGCTTGGCTAAAGCGAGGAGCCCTCCATGTCGGTCCTCAAAAACCTCAAAGCTCGGGGTTCTGGGCCCTCTCTGAGACAGGGAGTGCAGTGAAGAATGTGGTGGAAACACAGTTCCACGTCAGGGAGAGGTGGCTGAAGGCAGGCACCCTCTCCAGAGGCCTCCCCGGGGCAGGCACCTAACGAAGCTGCCCCCTGTCTGTAGGAGGAGCCTGGCAGACCACTAACTGGTGGGAGCAGGGGCCCAAATCTGCAGCAAAGCAGAGGAACCCAGACAAAAGTCAACGCTCCAACAGCTGCAACTGAGGGATTCAGGTAAGTAGCTGGGCCCCAAATGATCCCACTGGATCCTGCTGGCCCAGGAGGCAGCCCAGGAGCTGAGCTGAGCAGGACAGATCCCACCAGGCCTGAGTGCAGAGGTCAGAGAGGGGCCAGAACCCCAAGCGTGTGCAGGGGCTGGAGCCAGATGGTGAAGGGCCTTCAGAACCCAACCAAGGTGACTATGCCATTCACCCCAGAGACAAGAGGGAGCTGCCGACCCTTTGGGAGCAGGGAAGCTACAAGGGCCCACCGGGGCTGCCATGTGCAATGGAAAGAGGAGAGCCTGGAGGCCTGGGGACTGAGGAGAAGCTACCCAGAGGGAGGCCAGAGGAGAGATGGGGGCAGAGGCCAGAAACGGGAGGAAGGGGCAGGGAAGACGGGGCAGGGAAGACATGGCCAGGAAGGGAAAGCCACTCTCTCTGAAGTTCCCTGTGTCAGAGGCCTCTTCTCAGTCCTCATCTTCCTTGACCACTAGGCTGCACAGACACTGCTGACCAGCCTCTCTCCTTCTAGACTCTCTTTCGTCTCTGGGGCCTCCCAGCGCGCCTCTCACCCTGGCCACTGCTTCTCAGCCTCCCCTGCTGGCCTCACATCCATGTCGGAGCACGAGGCCTGGCACACAGCCTTGCCAAGGCTCTGCCCTATGCCCTCTCCTCTCCTCCATCCACACTCTTCCTCTGGGGAGCTCCTCGGGTTCCCTGGGTAAGCTCAATGCTGAAGACTCCCAGAGTGATCCAGTCAGCCCCAATCTCTCTCCTGAGCTTCGATCCCATATCACCAAGTAAGTACTGGATGCCTAAGGCTGGCTTCCTTTAACTCCAAGGTAAAATCTCAATGTTCCTCTTTGGCTTCTGTGAAGCCCAGACAGACCTTTCCAGGCTCTCCACACTGCACCCAGAGCACTCCATCTCCCACCTCCAGGCTTTGCTCTGGCTGTTCCTCCGTCCTCATCCCCACTTCACAACACCTTCCTCTTCCTCTCAGATGTAGCTCACGTCCTCTCCTGATGCCCACAGCTCTCAGGATAGGCCACCCCCTGACACAGAGGGGGAGCAGAGGGAGACACACATGCTGGGCATGGGCAGTGTGGAAAGCTGGCTAGCTGGCCTACTACCGAATGCAGAGGTATGGAATGATGAACCGCTGCTTTGGCCTTGTTACAAGGATTTTGGTTTCTTCATTTTGCAGGAGGAAAGAGGAAGGAGGAAGAAAAAGGTGATGTTTTTTCTGTTAACTGAAAAAATTAATTACTCTTAATTTTTCATCGGGGGGCGGCTAGGCGGCACAGTGAATAGAGCACCGGCCCTGGAGTCAGGAGGACCTGAGTTCAAATCTGGCCTTGGACACTTAACACTTACTAGCTGTGTGACCTTGGGCAAGTCACTTAACCCCAATTGCCCTGCCTTGCCCTCTCCAAAAACAAACAAAAATCTTTCATTTAAAAAAGACTTAGCAGATCGTAACTGTGGGTACCCTCTCTAACAAACTACTATAAATTGAACCACTTTGTATCTATGTGCATTAACCCATTCTATGGCTATTCTACACACACTGGCGGCCCAGAGGGGTGACCACCACTCTAAGCTTTAAGAGCTGCTAAGGCTTCGAATGGCACCAAGATTTCTGGGATGCCCAGGACTATGTGTTGTCTGTGGCCTTGTCGTCTCCCCCACTGGGAGTGCAGGGTCCTCATGAACAGGGCTCGTCTCCCGCTCTGGCCATGTATGCCCAGCACCAAGCAGGTGCCCGGCACGTCGCTGACCGTGAGAATCACCTGCTGACTGTCTGTGACTGAGGAAAAAGGCAGGCAAGGAAGACTAGGAGGTCGTAACCCCGAAAGACCCCAAAGGCCACGGCGCCCTCAGGAGAAAGTGGGCAGCAAAGCAAGGACTGGGAGTGGGGGAAGAGAGAAAGCCCTCCTGGCAATGTCCTGAGCTGGAGCTGCCTCAGGACACTGAGGCTAAAATGCTCGGCAGGCAGCTGGTGCCATGGGGGGCCTGGGTTCCAGTCACAGGTGAGGGATGGAGACGGGATGGGCACCTGCAGGAGAGGGCCACACCCGCTGTGCCCAGCTCAGAGGGGGATGAGGAGCCAGAAAAGTCACTGCAGTCACAGCAGATATCACCAGAAAAATACCTCTGTCCGGTGGTCTTTTTTTTTTTTTGCTTTTTGGAGGGCTGTTGGGCTTAAGTGACTTGCCCAAGGTCACACAGCTAGTAAGTGTGTCAAGTGTCTGAGGCCGGATTTGAACTCAGGTCCTTCTAACTCCAGGGCCAGTGCTCTATTCACTTGTCCAATGGTCTTCTGATGACTAGTATCAAAGATGCCTTAAAATAGGGAGACGGACACTTGCCAGACCCAATCATGAGTGCCACAGACTCCAAATGGCAAATGGCAGACAGCTACACTGGGGACAGTCAGGTCCTCCCAACAGTCATTTGCAGGTGACACTAAGTCAACTACGTCAAGTCCCAAGATATCATTGGCCTCCAGAGTGAGATACATAGCTGTACACAAGACACCAACTAACAATTCACACAGGAAAACCCAACTGGACAAAAAAAGCCAGACTCTGATGTACCATGTGAATCAGAAATCCACTGAGTTAGTCAGGTGAAAGAGAGAGAATATCAAAGGGATGGGCAGAGGGAAGGAGGTCTGTGTGTGTGCGTGTGTCTGTGTGTCTGTGTGTGTGCACGTGCATGTGTGTGCGCGTGCATGTCTGTGTGAGCGTGCGTGTGTCTGTGTGTGCGCACGTGTGTATATGCGTGTGTGTGCACGCGTGCCTCAGAGAGACAACGAAGACAAAAATGGGCTAGGCCCAGATGGAATAAAGGGAAGAAAAGTAGGCAAAATCCTGAAGTGCTCACTGATGGATGGCCAACCTTTCAATGCCCTTATTTCCCCAGAGAGGCTGCACGACTGTGAATCCTACCCTGAAAAACTACCTAAGAAAGACGTGACCAACAGAGGAGATGCTGGTTGTGAAGCAGGAGTGAGAGACAGGTAGCAGCTGGGCAGCCCACAGGGGGAAGGCCTAGGGAGAGGTCTCCCGCAGATCAGGCGGACCCACTGAGCTCTCCAGCCCCCGGAGGGAGAGAGACAAGTGTTCTCCGGGCGGGAAAAATGGGGCGTGGTTGTCACCACTGCAGAGAAGCCCCCCTCCCCCCCCTGCAACGCCCCTCAGACAAGCGCCTGAGGACCACTTCCCCGAGCACCACACAGCCAGTGTAACCAAGGCGTCTGAGACCAAGACTCCTTTCTTCTCCACAGCTCCACCCCACCCTTCGCTGCTATGAAAGGGCTCCAGCCCACCTGCAGAGAAGCCCCCAGGCTCCAAAGTGCACTTTTTCTCTAAAGATGACTGTGAAATCTTCCCTGAGCCCTATTCTGAGAAATCACAGACGCTTACCTCGCAAGTGCTAACCGCCAGTTCATCTGCTTACTGACCAAGCGAACCAGGGCGTCAGGGAGTAAGAACATGGCAGGGCTGCAACGACAGAACATCTGGGCTTAAATTAAGTCAGCTGGACCACAAAAAAGGCCCTCCCCCTCCCCCAGAAAGCCCCCGGCTGAGAGCAGGGAGGGGCCTCAGACCCAGGCTGCCCAGCCCACACAGGAGCTGGCGCCTCCAGTGTCTGGAAACATGCGGCCTGTCAGGGCCTTGTGAGGAGAGCCCTGGGTTGGGCTCACACACATCTCTACACACACACACACACACACACACACACACACACACACACACACACACTCTCACTCACTCACAGTCACACACCTCTACACAACTCACACATCATACATACACACACGTACATACACACATTCACACACCTCTACACAACACGCACCATACCTACACACACACTCCACACACTTCTACACACATACACCTCTATACACTCACCCACATACACACACCCTTTGTGCACACACACACACACACTTCTAGACACATACACCTGTATACACACACATACACACACACACACACTTTCTGTCTCCAACACACTGGGCAGTCACTAAAAGTTCGTGCGCCCCTGTCCTCTCCCAAGGAGTGACCCAGCTCCTTGTTTTCCCTCTTCTTTTTCATCCTCTGCTTCACATCACTTTTCTCAAGTGCTGTTGATGAGAGCCTTGGAGCCTGCCCAAAGGCCACGGCAAGGCGCATCAGGGCACCCTGGAGACCCAGCTAACACCTGGGGCCGGGTCATGGAGGGACAGCCAGGGCTGAGGCCGTGAGGGCCCCCCACGGAGCTGCTGTGCGGCCCTGCCCCACGGCTTCTGGGAAGCTGCTCCCGCTTCTGTGAAGGGCTCAAGTCACATCCCCGCAAGCCTCCCTGGCGCCCCAAGCTAAGCACAGACGCATGCACACGGAGCCCCTGGCCCCCCACAGCGCTGAGCGCACAAGGAAGCGAAGGCTCACCTGTACCAGATGCAGCCGCGGATGAAGTGCAGAGGACCTTCGTGATGGAGAGAATGCGATGGGGCCTCCAGCTCCAGGGCACCCCCATCAGGTGCACCCCGCGGCGGCGGCAGCGCCCTCAGAATCCTGCACGAGTGAGGGGGGAGTGCCAACTCTTCCCCAGGGCCCAGACCAGGGCCCAGACCGGAGGTGCTGAGCTTGGCCTAACCCGCCCAACATGAGCTCGGAAGGCAGCGTTGTCCCTGCGCTTGTGAGCCGTCCTCAGAGCTGTGCCGCCCACTGGCAGGACGCCATGTCTGCGCCTCCAGGGCCGCACAGATGGGCCCCAGGCTGCAAGGCTGGGCCCAGGCCTCCCCCTGCCCCTCCCACCCCTAGGAGGGCCCAGAAAGTGGGGAAGAAGGGAGGGAGAAAGGGGCAGCGGGTCCTCACCTGTGATGGCCCTGCCAATGAGGAAGGACGCCCCATGCCTTCTGCTGCCTCGAGGCTGCGATCACAAGAACAACCTGCCTTGGTTACCAGGACACCCAGCAGCTCTCACCCCAGGGGGCTCTGAAGGCACCCAAGGGCCCGCCTTCAGCCTGCGGACCCCTCGGGAGGTGAGGAGGAGAGCGTCCAGGCCCTGGGCCATCTGGTCACTCTGGCCTGAGGCTCCAGGCTGCCCCACGGCCCCGGGCAGCAAAGGCCCCGCAGGAGCCAGTGCGAGTCCTGAAGCAGGCCGGAGAAGCCAGGAGGGGGGATGGCCTCCCTGGCAAGAGGAAGGAGGCCAGGCCTGGCTCAGGAGCGGGAGGGGAGCCGGAGGCTGGGAGGACCAGACTCCTGCAGGCCTGAAGCGCAGAGCCAGGCAGCCCCCAGGGGAGGCAGGCAGGGTCATGGGGGCCCAGGGTCGGCCGGGGGTCACCTGGGCCTGGCCGGACACCACCCAGACAACACCACCCAGACAGTGAGCGGAGCCCGTCTGAAGCAGACGCTGCCCTCAGGACAGGCCCTCAGCAGCCGGGCCTGCAGGCAGCCAGACCTGGGCTCAAATCCAGCTTCGCATACCCACCAGCCGCAGGGCTCTGGACAAGTCACTAAACCTCAGGCTGCCTCAACCTCCCCACCTGTAAATGGGGACACTAGGAAAGGGGCCCCTGAATCCCATACCCTAGACAGGGAGAGAGCAGGGAGGGGCCTGAGGACCTAGAACATGGGGTGTCAGAGCAGAGAGGGGCTCAGAACCTACAGCACGGGGTGTCAGAGTGGGGAGGACCTCAGAACCTATAATGTGGGGTGTCAGAGCAGGGAGGGACCTTAGAAGCTACAGCACGGGGTGTCAGAGTGGGGAGGGGCTCAGAACCTAGAACACGGGGTGTCAGAGCAGAGAGGGGCTCAGAACCTAGAATGTGGGGTGTCAGAGCAGGGAGGGACCTTAGAACCTACAGCACGGGGTGTTAGAGTGGGGAAAGACCTCGGAACCTAGAACATGGGTGTCAGAGCTGGGAGGGGCCCGCAGGTGAGGGGGCAGGAGCCCCTTCCCCCCATGCCGTCGCCATGACAACGCCCAGACGCCAGCGGCTAGGGGAAAATGGAGGGGGAGCAGACAAGGAAATGGTTGCCATGGCGACATCTCCCCCTCCCCTCCCCCAGCGAGCAGCCCCTCCCGCGGGGCAGATGACGTGACTCTGAGGTCCCGGGGCAGCGCGCGGTCCCTCCCCGCCGGCCGCCCGGCCGCCCGCGCCGCTCACCTGCACCTCCGTCTCCGGCGGCCACTCGGTGTTGACCAGCAGGTCGTAGAGGATGTTCTCGTCCTCGTTTTCCGGAGCCGGCCCCATGGGCGGCCTCGGCTCGGCGGCCGCCATGTTTGCCGGCCAGGGCAGGAGGGGGACTACGGCAGCCCGTGGCGGACACTGCGGCGGGGGCGGGGCGGGGCCTACGCCGTGACGTATATATCGGGACCGCCCCCTGCCTGGCCGCGAGGCGGAGGCGGGGCGGGGCCTACGCCGTGACGTATTCGGGGCCGCCCTGTGCCTGGCCGCGAGGCGGAGGCGGGGGCGGGGCGGGGCCTACGCCGTGACGTATTCGGGGCCGCCCCCTGCCTGGCCGCGAGGCGGAGGCGGGGCGGGGCCTACGCCGTGACGTATTCGGGACCGCCCCTGCCTGGCCGCGGGGGGCGGGGCGGGGGCGGGGGCGGGGCGGGGGCGGGGCGGGGGCAGGCTGGCCTCCCGCACGGCAGGTGCTCCGGGAGACTCTTCTCTCCAGCTCTCTGGGACGGTCCCTTCCCCTTGAAACCCCCGCCGGCTGACGCCCTCCACCCGCAGCTGCTCCCGGGCTCTGTCCCGTCCCCCTCCTCCGCCCGCTTCCCGGCCGGGCGCCCCGGCCCCCTCCTCCTCTGGCACGGCCCCCCGCCAGTGCAGCCTCCCGGGCTCCGCTCTCCTAAGGCGGAGGTCCGGCTCACCTCCACTGCACCCAGCGGCTCCCCGTCACCCCGGGCTCAAGCACAGCCCTCCGGTGTCCGCACCACCAGCCTGGCTTTCCGACTCTCCGCCCGGAGGCCGCGGACTTGGGTCCCACCCAGGGATGTAGAGGGTCATTTCTCCAGCTCCTCCAATCTGTTTAGGACTTCACCTTTTATATCCACCAGCCTAGGGCAGGGACAGAATTTTACCTCTTTTTGTGTCCGGAGCTCATCTGGGACCCCTGGCACGTGCTGGTCAGTCACTGTCTGGCTCTTCACAAGCCCGGACCACACTGTGTTTCTTGGCAAGATGCTGGAGCGGTTTGTCATCTCCTGCTCCAGAGGGTTGAGGCGAACAGACGTTAAGTGACTTCCCCAGGGTCACACAGCTAGTGGCTAGATTTGACCTCCTAACTCCAGGCCCGAACCCCTACCCGCTGAGCCATCCAGCTGCCTCAACTCCCCAGGAGCATAGCTGGCACCTCACCAGGCACTCCTGGGCCAGTTCTTAAGTCCCACCAGTAACTTGGATAAATAGTGTAGAACTATAGTGACTCTGGGCTCCCTTTAAGGTATAAATCACACCTTCCAGGTCTCCAGGGCTGGATCCTCCCATGGGGGCTCTAGGGCCTCCTTACAGGTAAGGTTATTTCAGGAAGGGAAGCCCCTCTGTGAGGAATAAGATTATACAAACCAAGGCCCCAGCTCAATACGACCTTTCTGTTACCCTGGGCTGTTTGAGCACAGAGGATCCTGAGAACGTGAGGGCTGCTCCTCTCCTGGTAGCCCAGCCAAGTCCTGGAGACTGCCCAACTCCTGGAACTAGCGGCTCCAAGGAGACATTGATCTTGGGGGGGGCTTTGGAGGGCCTGGCCTCCATCCCAGGCCTCACACCAGATGCGATGCTTGTTAAAAAAACACCTGGCAGGATTTCCTCTTCTCAGCACTACTTAAACTGTAAGATTCAGACCCCAAATTGGAATCTCACCCATGGAGGAGAAGTCCTGCCCGGGACCTTCCCGTGCGGGACCCTGACAGCTGTACCGGGATTCCCCAGCTTGTGTGGTCAGGTGTGGGTGCTTCCCCACATCGGTGATGATTGTAAATTTATATATATGTATATATATTCATCATAGTTGCCCTTATCTTACTATTCCTAAGCCTTTTACTCTGTTGTCTCCAATTTCCTTCCCATTCACCTATGTTCTAAATAAACTATTTTGGATCTTTTGAAGTGCCCATTGTTCGGATCACTAGAATCCTGAACCTTCTTAATTGGACAGGAAGTTAAGGCGTTCCCCCTATAGCCGGAGTCTTCCTGGGCAGACCCTCCGTGGATGGCACAGACAGACAGATACAGGTACACACTCACGTATGTACATGTATACTCACATATAGGGCTGTCTGTGTGTACACGTGTGGCTATTACCCATCCATCCCCATTTTTATTATTTGCTCCTGGCTTATAGGTTCTGGTTATGAAAATTTGCACCTGCCCCTGCTGTCTGATTTCTCCTGTGGGGGATGGGGGGGGAGAAGGGGGTCTCACCTGAGCCCTGAAGCTGGCCTGTGTCTGTAAGACCTCACCAGGGCTCAGAACACCTCGACCATCCCACCCCAGGGCTAGGATAAATCCCTGGAGGCAAAGCCCTAACAGCTACTGGGAATCACTTTTACACCAAGGAAGGCAAACAGATTCCTACTCAATAACAGTCCCAGTAAACCTTGAAGAATTAGGTATTTGTGAGGAGACAGGTGCCTGAGCTATTGAGGGGGGGCTTTGCCTCCCCCCAGCTCTCTTCTCTGGCAAAGGAAGAAGAATAAGCCCCCAGTTTAGTGGAGAAAGGAGCTGGTTCAGAGGCAATGAGGGAACCAGGCACGCCCCCACCCGCAGCAGTGCCATGAGCTGGGAAGCCCCCTCCCATCAGTTTGGGGAGCAGGGCAGGGCTGTCGTTCTGCTTCTCGTTCCCTCTGGTGTATAACCAGAGCTCATCAGGTCACAGAGGAAGGCACAAAGAGGGAGCCAGCACCCTGCCCCTCCCACATGGTGAAGCACCCAGCTTCCAGCTCCTCCTACCCAGAAGCCTCCAAAAATGCCAACTCCCTAAGATGTCAATGACCTGTAAATTCCCGATCGGCATCTCCTTGTCTCTGACCTCAGGGCTATACTTATGGGGCATGTCCTAGCCAAGACTCCAGTGGCTCCTCCCCTACTGTGTGACCTGTGTCCTCCAAAAATGATAGCCCTGAGCAGGTTGTGACCTGCCCTTACTCACAATTGCTTTTGTTCAGGGGGGCAGTGAGAGATAGTCAGTGAACAAGCATTTATTGAGTGATTGCTATGTACCATTTGTAAAATGGGAATAATATAATAGGGAAACCAGAGCTTAGAGGAATTGAGTGACTTGCCCATGGTCACAAAGTAAGCCTCAGAGGCAGCATTTGAACTCGGGTCTTCCTGCCTCCAGTACCCACACACAATTCAAAGTCCCAATAAACTGATACCGTGCATATCCCACTGTGCTAAGTATGAGCTGTGGCTACAAGGCCAAGAATGAAACAATCCCTGTTTGCAGGGAGCTTACCTTCTAATTAAAGTAAAAAAAAAAAAGTCCAGTCTGCCACATACTTCAGGCAACCTTAGGGAGGTCATTCATTTCATCCACTCTGTATGTATCGTGGGTATGTTGTTGCCTTGGTTAGACTGGTAGCTCCCTGATGACAGGGCCTGTCTTTTGGCTTTCTTTGCATCCTCAGCACTTAGCACAGAGCCAGACATGCAACAGGCATTTAATAAAATGCACCCACTGCCCACATTACCCACCACACCCACCATGGGTCTCCCCACTGTCCTTTGCTGACTCTTCTCTTCCATATGACATCCATGAAGAGTAGCTTAACCCATCATGATGGTGTCAAGGAGAACCAAATTGGGATCACCTTGGTGCTGGGCAGAAGTGACCTAGCACATGGCAGGGAGTAGGGTCTGTAGATCTTGTTTATGAGGGGAAATGGAGGAATGGCATGCACAGGAAGAGTCTGCCTTTATGTCTCTGATGGCTCTTGAACCCGGACATTCTACAAGCAATGAATAAGTAGTGAGGAAGGATTTAGGTCCTAGACACCTCCAGTAAAAAGAAAGCCACTCCAGGAAGCAGTCACAAGGCAATCTGGGAGATCCCTGACAGGAGTGGTCCAGAGAAAGGAATACAGTGGGAGCTGAGTTCAAATCCCAGTTTGACCACTGATTCCCAGTATGCCTTTAGGCAAGTCACTTAACAGTTGGTCTCCTCCTCTATAAAGTGGGAGTTGGACCAGATGATCCCTGAGGGCCCTTCTAGCTCTAGAGAAAGGATCCTAGGATAAAGTGGTGTTCTGGGAATGGGAATCTAAGATCTTCCCTGTCCCAAGGCCCTTTGATAGGCTTAAGTGACTCTGAGAACCTTCCACAATTTGAAAATATGCTCTGCCCCCTAATAGGCTGAATGTGGTCACCTGGAGCCTGTGGTGGGAGGCTTGTTTTTCAGGAATGCCCACACCTTGTGGCTTTGTGGTTGGGCAGTGGGTCAAGAGGGTTGTGACACTCTCTGAGCCAAGAGAAGGCTATATAGACCCTGATGTGAGGTTTTGTTTTGGGGCTCACTTTAGAAGAGTTGTGTGATTTGAGACTCCCGGGCAGTCGTTAAGCCCCCTGGCCTTGAAAACCCAGATGCTGGTGCTTCCCTCTCTGGCTTTGAAGCTCAGAGTGCTGACCTTTTCCCCCTGAACTAGGTAAATGACACATTTGATTAAAGCAAGATTGTTAACCCATTTTGAGCTGCTTTCCTTTAGAAAAGCAGATCTAGGAACCTGTGTTGGCAGCCACCCTGGGGATGCTGGGGTGCTTGCTGCTTCATATGGATAGAGTGGGGAGCAAAGGAAAGCCTAGGGAGATGCTGGGGAGATGCAGACCAGATGCAGCCAGTCATTTCACCTCGGTTCAAATCTCAACCTCCAACATTTACTCTCTGAGTAACCCTGAGGAAATTACTTCCGTGAGCCTCAATGTCCCCATCCATAAAATGGAAACAAGAATGCTTTCAGCAACTACCATAAACAGCTCTTCAAGAATCACATGAGGCAAGGTGGACATGGTATTTCAAAACCTACAATTCCTATTAAAAGTCAGAAAAAAGTATTAAAACAAAGGGTGCTTTGCTAACCAGATGCTGATAATGGCCAAGCTGCCAGTTCAGGCCAAGTCATCTTCTCTTCATTCTTCCCAACTGTCAAAGTGGCCCATTGGCCCATTTGATTCTAAACATGGAGGCCCCAGGCCTGCACCTGGTGAGGAGTCAGTCCTAACCAAGGATCCTAGGAGGACCATGAGAGCTTCAAAATCACAAAACAATGAGATTGAGCACCAGGGGTAAGAATCCCTGGAGAAACATCTACAATGAATGGGAAGAGCTAGGAACCAAATTAACAGAACCAATGGAGGGAGATTGACCCCAGGGTTAGCCCTGAAGGGCAGCCCAGCCCAGGGCCCCAGACAAGGCTCACCTGCTGGGCAGGGGCTTCCCTAGTCCTTCAGCTCACTGACCTGCTGCTCAGCACCTCGGATGAAAGGACTGGTGGCCAGGGGCTTTCTCTTTTATTTCCTGTTGTTTGATGTTCCCAAGGGGGCAGATGGCATCAGGAACGTGAAGTCTTGGCTAACTCTGAAATGGGGCTGAGGGAGGGACAGCCATGCAAAGTGTCACCTCCAGTCCTATAAGTCCAGTGGCAAAACAAAGGTCACCAAAACTGGTGATGGCCGGGGATGCAGTGGGTGACCTTGGCCTTTCTAAAGTAAGGTCTTTGCCGGGTCTCAGTTTGGCTGAGGCCACTCCCATTCAATGATTTAAATCCCAAAGATATCAGTCTGGGAAAGATGGGTAGGCCAGGATGGTGCTGTAGAAACATAAAGGACCAAGTCAGAGTCATGAGAGGCTGGAACCTCCAACAGAAAATTAAATCACTTTAATATTCAAATGAAAAGACAGTATTTTGTGGGCTTCCTCCCCTCCCCCTGCCTGTTGCTGAGTAGGGGTGCTGGGAACCCTGAGATGCAAAGGTACAGGGCAGGCCTGCTGCTCAAAAGAATTCAACCACTCAAGCCTTTTTTCAGTATGAGTAGCAAGTTTATTATAAAGACACTGTTGGGGCCGGCGAGATTCCTAGTGAGTCTGTTGCGCTGTCTGTGATGCTAGTACAAACCGGGCCAGATTCTAAGAATCGGAGCTTTTGATGAGGATAAAATTGGTACTTCTATATAGAAAGATTGTGGGGAAATCTGGATGGATTAAGGAGCGTCAAATAAACTAATTAAGTGATCCAGGTGGGCTGGGGTGGGCCAGATGCCTTGGAGACACCAGTGATCTAGGCTATTGAAATGAATGGATGAATGGGAAAATTCAGGGAATGAATTGCTTTCAAAGACATGGTCTTTTAGAGGAAACAACCCAGGGAGACACACACTCCCAGGGAGTATTTGGAAGCCCAAGGAGAGAGAGTGTGATCAGTGACTAAAGGGGGGAGGAAGAAGGGTATGTGATGGAGATACTGAAACATCACCCTTCCTGGGACCGTCCAGGACCTGCCAGGTGGGGCCCCAGACTGCAGGCTTCACAAGCAATTTGCTGGGAAGTGAGACCATTCCAATACAGTGAGACAGTGAATAGGGGATGGTGAGATATGGTA
>NW_027186281.1:9046-14998 GCF_028583685.1 Petaurus breviceps papuanus | reverse complement strand
TTTCAAAGGGGACATTCAGGACCTGGCACTGACCAAGCTCCGGATGGTAGCTAGAGAACTGAACTCTCGAATGGGACCTCTTGGGGCAGGGGCAGCTCTACGTCCAATTTCAGCTTGAAGAAGCTTTGGAGAAGAGACCTTCGCCCGTTACCCCAAGATTTTGGGCCCCATTTATTGCAGGGGGGAAGGATGACCCAAGCTATTGTTTTGCTGTAAAGTTTTTCTATTATCCATGTTATACTGTTACAAAATTCTGGTGACACCCACTTTTCCACCAGTTCTCCCTAAACTCTCATTGTTAGGGTATTTTTGCTTATGTGAGGGTCAGGAAAGATCTTGGGGCCGAATGTAATGAGAATGGGAATTTGAAGGTCTTCCCTGCCCTTTAACAGACCTAGTGGGGAGTCTGAAGACCTCCCCTGCTGTGAAGATAAAACCCTGCCCCCTAGAGCTCACAGGAAGCTGGGTCAGAGCGAGTGTAAGAGTCAGAGACAGTTGCAAACAGATGGGGAAAAAGGAAGAACTTAGGCAAAGAGATAGAGAATTCTGTGAGTAAATATTGATCACGAATTGGTTTGCAGGAAGGCTAAAGGATGCTGTGGCTCTCAGCATTATTATAGTTTCTGAATATCTTTGGTACTTTGGCTTACTGGTTTTTGGATCTGGTTTTCTGGTGTCTAAATAAATCCTTCAGCTTTATCCTCTTTCTGTAGAATCTGACATATTCTGCAATCAAACTTCATGCAATAGTTATAGTCACAGTCTCCATTGTGATCGTGAGTGCTGTAAATATGGCTCCGGCACTACAGACACTTACCAGCTTTCAGAGCCTGGCAAGTCACTTAACTCTCTGTCTCAGTGTCTTCATCAGAAGAATGGATGTAATGACGGCCCCTGCGCCCAGGATTGTAGGGAGGATCCAAGGAGCTGGCACTGAAGCCCCACAGAACGGTGAGCTGTTATCATTAAGACAGTCTCTGCCTTCAAGGACCTTACATCCAGTGGCAGAGAGAAGACTCAGGGCGTGTGGCCAGGGAAAAATACTGGGGTTTGGGAATTCCTAGACTGGAGAGTGGCGTCTTCGGGAGTAGGGGGCCACGGAACACGAGGGGCAGTGGAGGCCCCAGGAGGGGAAGCATTTAATAAATGCTTGGTAAAAGGCTTATGTCCTCCAGGGCTTGAGGCAGAGTTAAGGCAGGGAGGAGCCAGGAATCATCCTTAGAGTCAGTAGGGCAGGGCATGGAAAGACCCACAGGAGTCAGAACTCCGGGGACCAAAAACCATGAATTCACAACAAGGAGGCACCCAGGAACCAGAAGTCATTCACGCAGCAAGCACTTAGTGAGTGCCAACTGTGGTCCTGAAATGGCCCCAGGCACCGGGATGCAGACACCAAGCAGGAAACCAGCCCTGCTCACAGGGAGTGTCTATTCCCTTGGAGGCCAGGACCAGCCACACCTGAGCATAAGGACCTCAATGTATGAACATGACATGGGAAAAGGAGCCAACAAGGAGATGATGGGGGCAGCAGAAGGCGGGCCTGGGCTAGTCATCCAGGAGGGGGAGGGGCCCTCAGGGCCTGAGCCTGGCTTCCTGCTGGGCCCACCTTCCCTACCACACTGAGAGCCCCTTGAGGACAGGGGCTGCCCTTGGCCTTCCTGGATCTGCTCCATGCCCACCACATTTGCCTGGTCAGCCCTTTCAGTCATGTCCAAGTCTTCATCACCCCACTGGGGGTTTTCTTGGCAAATGCTTTGCCATTTCCTTCTCCAGATCGCTTTACAGATAAGGAAACAGAGGCAAACAAGGAATAAACGTCTTGCCCAGGGTCACACAGCTAGGAAGCGTCTGAGTTCAGTCCTTCAACTCCAGAGCCAGTGCTCTCTTCACTGTGCCACCTGGCTACCCCTGGCATACAGTGAGTGTTTAATAAGTGCTCAATGACTAAGCTGACTGCTCAGAGGTCTGTAGCCTGCTCATCCTTTCCCACCTAGATTCCATTCAAACCCCCTAGAAAGAAACCCCTCACCTGGCTGTCCTGAACTGGGAGGTCCCAAGGCCCTACAAAGTTCCACTATCTTACTTCCCCTGCCCGCTCCATTCTCTGGACTGGACTCAAAGAGGACATCACATCTCCTGGCTGGGGAGCATGGCTTAAGGACGAGCCCTAAGCAGGAGAGTTTTTTGGGGCCAAAGCAACACCTCACATGTGTCTGCTAAGCCATGGGAGGGCTGCAATCTGCACTGGAGAAAGGACCTCCCACACCAAAAAGGGCACAGGATGTGAGCTGGCCATCAAGGTGAGTTTCCTAATAATGCACTTCTACAGATGGACGTGCACAGGACAGTGTGACTGAACTAAAGCGTAACCACCTGGAGAGGCAGCTATTGCATTGGGCCCTGCCTTCCTCCCCTCTCCCCCAGCCCAATGCTTGGCACACAGGCACCTCCCAACAAGTGCTCATGGATTAACTAAAGGATGGAAGCTACATGTAGCCACGGAGCATTTCCTCTTCTTAGACCAGCAGCTGAGCGGCTCATCCCAAGGACCTGGGGGCTCAGCCTGCTGCCCTTCCACCACTGCCTCCCCCCCGGGGCCCATAGCTCCGGTGACTACAGCCCACATAATGTGACCCCTGCAGGCCCCCGGGGGGCTGCAGCCCACGCAGTGGGACCCCTGCAGGCCCTGGCACACGGACCTCACCCTTTTTTCCATGAGCTTTGCTTATCTTCCTCCCCCTAAAGTTGGGGAGGGGGTAGAGCTTACTCAAAGCACACAGGACTAAGCTGCTGACAGTCACCCATAAATAGGGAACCTCCCCCAAAGCAATGTGCAAACCTTTGCTTCCTATTAATTCTGGATGCTGCCTGATGAAGAGGAGGCTCCCTTAATGGCGCATCCTTTGATTCGGCCTGAGATGCACCAATATGAATGAAGCTGCCCTGGCCTCCAGAAGTGCCGCCCCGCCAGCTCCTGCTGGGAGGCCCCAGAGGGCCAAGCCAATGAGCCCGGCCACCACTACTTACCACGGCAAGGCCGTCCCCACTGACACTGACCGGCTTGTAATAGGGGGACCCGGACAAGACCCTCCAAGCAGACAGACCCCAGGCACGGGCTTTCAAGGTGCCCACTTCATCGGTTTCACAGCCGCCCACCAGCAAAAGCCTAGGAAGAAAGGACAAACAGCTTTTACAGGCAGTCAGTTCTAAAACTCAATTCAAGTGGCGGCATGAAGGTGTCAGGCACCCCCCCCCCCAAGGATCACACTACAAGGCCCCAGACTTC
The DNA here is from genome assembly GCF_028583685.1 of Petaurus breviceps papuanus. Taxonomy (NCBI): domain Eukaryota; kingdom Metazoa; phylum Chordata; class Mammalia; order Diprotodontia; family Petauridae; genus Petaurus; species Petaurus breviceps. Next base: position 11,712 of record NW_027186281.1, on the reverse strand, counting down.
ATCGCGCATCAAAGGAGCCGCCCTCAACCCTAACTGGGCAAAGGAAGTGGGCTTCCTTCCCCTCAGCCCAACACTTCCAGCCAGGATAGAAGGTACCTCCCAGATGGATGGACACAGCCCTACAGGACAGGGCACCCCAACCACAGACAGCCAGAACAACGAAAGAACAAAGATGAGGCTTCCTGCAATCGTCTGCCCCTGAGCTGCTCAGAGCAGCAAGCGACTGACCGAGGCCACAGACAGAAGGGATCTGCATGGACTGGAATAAGCAATATCCCTCCGAAAGCTCCCTGCACCAATGACATCACAGGTCTGCCCCTACCTCCCCCACCAGAAATGTCTCCCTACTACACTAAGTAGGTTTCCTTTCTGTTCACACAAACTACAATGAGGACAGAAAACAGGAGCACAGGATGAAACAAAGGGGCAGAGGGGGACAGCTCGTTCCCCTACAGACTGCTGGCCCTCTTCTTACTCCCGTCCTGTACCAGCAGGCAGGCCAGGGTGTCACAGATGAGGCTTCCCAAATCTTCAGGAAAATGCTAATCATTCCTAGAAACAGGAGAGGACATGTTCTGAACAGCTCATGAATCATAGACTGGAAAATATCCAATCAAGAAGCAGGAGCGCTCTGTGGAAAAATCCAATCCTCCATCCGTGATTCTTACTGGACCTTTTAAAGTGAAGGCTCCATGCAAATGGGGAGAAAATGAAACCTGGCATCACTTCCAGCTAAGAAAGGACAGACTGGAAAGCAACCAGCTAGGTGGGTGAGGAAAAGGCAGGGGGGATCAGTGGCGCTGCACACAGGGGCAGGCCAGGAAGCAATGGCCCAAAGTAGGCCAGGAGGAGGCCTGACCAACAAGGGGGGCAAGTCGTCCCACCAACCACAAGGGCCACTACCAGGCCTTTCACCAAAGGGCTGGGACTGGAAAGAGCGAGGTAAGAACCAAACGCAGGGGCCCCTGTCCAGGACAGCAAATACCCCTGTATTGGGTATATATGGGCTGCCACTCCATAGCCCAGAAATTTTTTAAAAAGCCCCTATCAGGACCTCCAAGGACCAGGATGGCAGTGAACCCTGCCTGCTCCAACCCACCCCCACCCTGAAAACATAGTAACTATTGCCCCAGGGCAAAACCCTCAACAGTTAAGGCTTGGGAACCCTAGAGGAAGGGCGTGGCTAGGGCCCTGCCTCAAAATGGGTAGAAAGCAGACTACAAAGACTCTGGAGTCCTACTATCCTCAGAAGGAGGAACCAAACTCAGAGGGAGACAATGTGGACTCCACACCCACAGCTGAAACATCAACAGGGAATGGGTCCTAAGCACAAAAAGCTCTCGCAGATGAGCTCAAAAGGAACTTTGAAATCCAAATGAGAGAGATAGAAGACAAAATGAATAATTCTTTTAAAAATGAAAATTGCAGAATTAGAAAAACATTATAATGAAGAAAACAGCTCCTTAAAAAGAAAAGTGTGTGATATCGATAAGGAACTCCAAAAACTAACCAAGGAAAATTATTTGCTAAAAACCAGAATCAACCAAATTGAAACAAATAACTCTTATGAGGAACCAAGAATTAGTCAAACAAAACAACAAGAATGAAAAATTAGAAAAAGAGGTAAAATATCTCAATGGAAAAATAACTAACCTGGAAAACAGATCCAGGAGAGATAATCTGAGAATCATAGGCCTACCAGAAAATCATAATGAAAAAATGAGCCTGGACAACATTCTCTAAGAGCTCATTCAGGAAAACTGCCCTGAGATACTCAAACCTGAAGGTAAAATAGAAATCGAGAGAATCCACTGGACACCTCCTGAAAGAGATCCCAAACTGAAAAGTCCTCGAAATGCTGTGGCCAAACTCCAGAACTACGAGGTAAAAGAGAAAATACTTCAAGCAGCCAGAGAGAAACAATTCAAATATCGAGGGTCCACAGTGAGGATCGCACAGGATTTGGCAGCCTCTACGCTGAAAGATCGGAGGCAGTGGAATACAATTTTCTGGAAGGCAAAAGAGCTTGGGTTACAACGAAGGATCACATACCCAGCGAGACTGAGCATTTTCTTTCAGGCAAAGAGATGGTCATTCAATGATATAACAGAGCTCCAGACCTTTCTGATGAAAAAGCCAGAACTCAATGGAAAATTCAACCTCCAATTATGAGATGCAACAGTGACTTAGAAAGGTAAACAAGGAGAACACACACACACACACACACCCTGTTATTTGATAAGAGCAAATTGGTTATAGACAAGTAGAGGGTATGACTATAAAATACACAAAATGACGATTTAAAAAAAATCTTATTAAGGGCTACAAAGGGACTGCAATGGAAGAAAGGGAATGAATGAAGTGGAAAAGGGTAAATTATGCCACACAAAGAGGCATAAAAACAACATAGCAGAGGAAAAGAAGGGAGGGAGATGAGAATCATAGGAGCTTTTCCCTCATGGGGTCTGGTGCAAGGAGGGAATAACAACCAGTTAAGCATAGGACTCTATGGAGAAGAAACGCAAAAAGTATCATTTTAGAGGGAAAGAGGGGAGGGAGAGCAGCTTTGCATGAGATTTGTTCGTGTCACTCTTGGTGTGAGGAAGAAATAACATACTGCATTAAGTATAAAAATATCCTACAGGCAGTAGGAGGGGGAAAGGGCT
>NW_027186281.1:0-8946 GCF_028583685.1 Petaurus breviceps papuanus | reverse complement strand
GAGGGAAGAAGTAAGGGGAAAGTGGAGGAAAAGGGAGTGGGGCTGAAAAGGGAATGCTGAGGGAGGCAGTGGTCAAAAGGAAAACTTAAGGGGGGAAGGTAGAAGGGGAGAAAAATATGAGCATTAACAGGGGTGGGAATAGGATGGAGGGAAAGAAACAGATAACAATCATAACTGTGAATGTGAATGGAATGAACTCTCCCATAAAACAGAGGCGGATAGCAGAATGGATTAGAAATCATAATCCTACAATATGCTGTTTACAAGAAACACATCTGAAAGAAAAGGATACACACAGGGTAAAGGCAAAAGGCTGGAGTAAAATATACCATGCCTCAGCTAAAGTAAAAAAAGCAGGGGTAGCAATCCTTATCTCAGATAAAGCAAAAGCAAAAACTGATCCAATTAAAAGAGATAAGGAAGGAAACTATATCCTGATAAAAGGCACCACCATCAAGAATGAAGCAATATCATTAGTTAACATATATACACCACGTGGTATAGCATCCAAATTCCTAGAGGAGAAGGTAAGGGAATTAGAGGAAGAAATAGCAAAACTATACTAGTGGGAGACCTTAATCTCCCCCTCTCTGAACTTGATAAATCTAACCTCGAAATAAACAAGAAAGAAGTTAAGGAGATGACCAGGATTTTAGAGAGGATAGGTATGATAGATCTCTGGAGAAAACTGAATGGGGATAAAAAGGAATATACTTTCTCCTCAGCGGTTCATGGCACATACTCAAAAACTGACCATGTTCTAGAACATAAAAACCTCGCAATTCAGTGCAGAAAGGCAGAAATAATAAATGCATCATTCTCAGATCATGATGCAATAAAAATCATATGCAATAAAGGGCCATGGAAAGACAGACTAAAAACTAATTGGAAACTAAACAATTTAATCCTGAAGAATGAGTGGGTCAAACAAAAAAATCATAGAAACAATTAGTAACTTGATTCAAGAGAATGACAATAATGAGATAACACACCAAAATTTGTGGGATGCAGCAAAGGCAGTTCTTAGGGGAAGTTTTATATCCCTGAGTGCATACATGAATAAATTAGAGAAAAGAGAGGTAAATGAATTGGGCATGCAATTGAAAAAGCTAGAAAAAAAATTTGAAAATCCCCAAGTAAATACTAAATTAGAAATATTGACAGAGGGGCAGAGAGAGACAGACACAGACACAGAGAGACAGACAGAGAGAAAAACCACCACAGAGAGAGTAAGAATGACATAGAGAGAGAGAGACAGAAAGAGATGCAGAGACAGCTGAAGAAAGCGGCATGGTATCCAATGAACCAGCCAGTACCAACCGCCAGACAAAACTCCCCATAGGATGAAAGCTACTAAGGAGACTGGAAAACATCTGGTAGAAATCAGATTCCAGGCAGCCTCCCAGACCACACAGTAAAAGAGGTTCCGAATGGACGGAGAGACGGCTGGGACATAGAGCTGAGATAACTTTTTTAAAAGTCAGAGGATAAAGGGAGAACTTTTTGCAGCTGTGACAAGGGAAGATTCTTAACTCTCCAAGTGCCAGAGATGATCGTGGACAATACTGATTGCATACATTTTTAAAGTTTTCACACAAGCAAATTAAATGCAGCCAGGATCACACAGGAAACAGCTAACTGGGGAAGTCTCTGCAGCCAATGTCCCTGACCAAGGTCTGCACTGATACATGACATAAGAACAAGAGACAAATAATCAAAGGATATGAACAGATAATTCTCAAAAGAAGACACAAAAGCTTTCCAAAACCTTAGAAAATGTTAAAAATCACTGTAAAAGAACTGTGCACAGAAGCACTTGCGAGGCTCTGATTCCCACTGGCCAGAGAGCCGTGACAGCTCTTACGAGGGTCTGGAAAGGACGGGGGCCTGGATGGGTGAGGGGCAGGTGGCCTCTGCCCCAAAGTTACTAGCACGCCCAGGGGAGGCTGACACAGAAGGGAAGGATCATAGAAATGAGAGGATGCATAAGAGCACGTCTTTGTTAGAGCCAAGAACTGCGAAGGAAACAAATGCCCCACCAGAGAAGGGCGAAGCCCCTGGCACAGGAATGTCATGGAAAGCTACCGCACCACAAGAAATGCTGAAAATGCTGGAAAACCCAGGAAGATGTACGTCACCTGAGGCAGGGTGAAAAGAGCCGAGCCAGTAAGCCAATCTGAGTGATGACCACAGTGATCATGTAAAGGAAACAAGAGTAAAGCAGCCAGCCCCTGGGCTTCTGAAGACCAGCCGAGGGGACCAGGGCCTTCCTATATACACTGCGCAAAGGGAGGGCTGTTCTTGGCAGGGGAGCCAGTGGCCTAGCGGGCAGTGAGAAACACACAAAGAAAAAAGTCAATAAAAAATTTTCAATTCACAAAAAAGAAAAATACAGAAAGGGAACCAATAAGGCACTTTTGTTATTTCCTTATTAGGTTCCTACATGCAAATACGTATTTCTTAAAAAAACAAACACTAACAGACATCTCAAGTTTCCTGTACAATATCCCCTTTCTTGCTGAATTAAGCTCCCAATGTTAAAAGAATGCTTTCTTTCTTTAGAGGAAGTGGCCTTGTCTGCTGGACAGCAGAGCCAGAGGTAATGGACGGGAGGGACAAGGAGACAGACGTGGACCCATCATCAAAAGCAAACGCTTTCCGAGCATGAAAGCGGGCCAAAGAGGCCCACTCCAGTCCCCCCGCAGGGAGCTCCCTGCAGGCCTCTGGGATTCCTGCTTCAGCACAGGCAGGACCAGCAGTACTGGGAGGCCCGTTCCAACGTGGGGACCTGACACCTCTATGTACATAGTACTGCCTGACATCTCATGCTCAGCATCTTGAGGAGAAGGCTCCCAAATATCCTGGGTGTGGCTGAAGCTAAGCGCCCAGCCTGCCTGCACAGCTGTGCTTTAGTACAAGTCCAGGAGCTGGGCTATCGGACTCTTCAGTAGCAGGAGAATGAGAGACAGCTGAGCAGGGAAGCACTGCTTCCAGGCCGGCACAACAGCAGATCGGACTTGTCTTTTCAGAGAGATCCGAGCACAGGCTCATCTGTTCTGGGAAGACTTCTCAGCAGCTGGTGAGAGTGAAGTGAGCCCTGTCTCAGAAGGGAGACAGCTGCCACACTCCCCACAGGATCCCCACCTCTTTCCACAGAGCTCCCAAATGGACGTGACTTTGGTCAACCCAAATATTTGGGCTTCAGGATGATTTTCCAAGAAGCAGTGGCCATGTTAGAGTCCAGGGAAAACCCAGAATTCAGGGGGGCAAATTCCTCTGATTGATTAGAATCAAACAGGCACATAGGCCTATATTTCAGAATTTCATCCTGATTCTTTTCCGAGAGCAGAACTTGTCACTGTAATACATGAGGGATGAAAGTACCAAGATCTAATTGTCATGGGAAGCACTGATTTAGAAGAAAGTCTCAAACAAAGAGGACAGAGCCATCCCCTGACAACCAAAACAACGTCCCCACATGAAACTGCACCACACACATTAATCTGAGCCCTAATGCCCCTTCTTCCCAGGGCTTACAATTGTTACTGAATATGATCTAATCAGCATCTCCTGGAGCCCAGCAGGAGAGGGGGCTTTCTTTCCCTCAAACAGGCAGGAGATGGTTCTCCTGGGTTTGCCCATTGAGTGCCAAAGCCGCTGCAGTGGTGCAAGGACTCAACGGGGGCCCAAATTTTTTAGTTCCCAGCACTATAATAAAAGACATTCCATTCCTAAAAATTCTGATCATGCTCTTGGCTAGGCTCTACCCCGGGCGGGCTGAAGTGATGAGCACAGCACCAGGCATCTGGGAAAGAATCCCCCCTACCCACCCAAGGAGTGGGCAGGGGGCTCTGAGATGGGACACCCGCCCACCCAAGGAGTGGTCAGGGGGCTCTGACAGAGAGTGGGCAGGAGGCCCTGAGACAGGACACTTGCCCACCCACCCGAGGAGTGAGCATGCCCACCCACCCACCCAAGGAGTGAGCAGAGGGTCCTGGGAGTAGGACTGGACATTCACCAGCCCACCTGAGGAGTGGGCAGGGGGCAGCTAAATAGGACAGAGAAGGGCTTGGTCAGATTCCATCCAGCCAGAGGGAAGGGAGAGGGAAAGAATGTCCAAGGGTGTTGCGGGGGAGAGGCCCACTGGGGTTAAAGACCCAAGCGTCCGGGTCCTCATCAGTAAACAGAGACCACTGAATGAGGAGTCTGCGGGCGCCTCCTGGTGCCATCGAATGTGGTTCCTGTCACTACTGATGAGACAGAGGGGATGCCTAAAGACAGGGCCTGCACACCCAAGCCCCTGAGGTCGAGGCGCTGCCAGGGGGGCTAGGCACTCAGACTCACAAAGTTCATCTGAGTCTGAAGGAACTTTTCTCCTTCTTGGCCAAATAACTAACTGTTGGCAGAAGGCGCCACCTGGTGGCTAAGAACAAGGGGACAACTTGGGAAGTGGGTTCCTGTCCAGGCACAGAGGGAGAAGGCCTGCCTCAGTGTGACCTTCGCTGCCCAATGCAGCCTCCCTGAGCCCGGAGGGCAGAAGGGGGTGAGGCCCACAGCAGGAAGCCCCTGGGACCTGCTGGGGACTGGGAGTGACCCCTGTGGGCTCCTGATGCTGCCAGAGAACCCACCACCCACCAGCCCTTAGCACGTCTGTCTGCCCTCATGCTGCACGGCCAAGGATGGGGTCAATCAATTTCATTCACTGAGCACTTATTAGATGCTAACTGTGTACCCCCAGGAAAGCTACATCCCCTCCACACAGAGGCCACGATGAAGATCACAGCAGGGAATTCCCTGAAGGAGGGACACTCCCTGGGGCACCCGCTCTGCCCCCTGTGCGGTGAGGTCACTGCTCCAGGTGAAGGATGGCCCGGCTACACGTGCTCCACCCCCACACTGGGAGCCTAGAAGCTAAAAGGATGAGTCGTGAGGAGGGTGCCGTGGAGGCAGCACTGTCAGGAAAGCGAGCAGACAGACCTGGGCTCCCCTGCTGCCCTCGGGGCCTCAGTTTCCTCGTGCTGCCGAGATGCCCTTCAAGGTCTCTGGCCACTCTAAACCCACGATCCTGGGACCAGACTATGAAACACCTAACGAGGACCCGGCTCCAGGTTTTGGTCACTTAATCTGGTGACAACAAGGACAAGCTTTGACCTGGCGGCAGGGCCACTGTGAGACCTCCATGTGGCCGGGCCCACCTCCCCACCTTGCCACGACCATCAGTCAGTCATGCTTCAGAACCTGTTACTATGAAAGAGAGAACGGGATGAGCCAAGACCCTTGTGAAGGAGCACAACGCCAAAGCAACTTCGTCCTCACCAGGGGTCCTGAAAGGACGGACACAAGCTGTTATTAAGCGCCTACTACATGCCAGGCTCCGTGCCAAGCATTTCACAAACAGCACCTCACTCGCTCCTCACAACACTGAGTGCTATTAGCACTCCAACTTCACAGCTGAGTAAACTGAGGCACAGAGAGATTCAGTGCCTTGGCCAGGATCGCAGAGCGAGTGTCTGAGGCAGGATCTGAACCCAGGTCCCGCTGCCTCCAGTCAGATGTTGCCCCCTGCCTACCTGGACTGGGAGTCAGAGGACACAGGTGTGTACCTGGCCTCTGCCTGCTCTCACCACAGGCTCAGCTTCCTCCTCTGAAAAATGAAAGGAGTGCAGGAGATGGTTCCTCCACCTGCCCGCCCCCACCCCAAGAAAACACCACCAGCCACTGTGCCCGCAGCCCTGCCCGCTGCCACGAGGCTGCCCCCAGCACCAGCTTGCAGGCCACTCTTCCCTTCAGCATCCCAACCTTAATTAACTCAGTCAGATAATGAGGGTTTTCCATTAGCAGATTTCAGGCCACTTTCAGCACAAATTGAGGATGCGCCTCCACACCCCACTAACTTTCCAGCCTGGCCCTAGGGCATGGGCATGGCCGGCCCTGCCTTAACTGCTCCACAGCAGAGCAATGCATGTGAAAGGCATGGCAAATTAAAAGCGTTTATAAATCTTTATTCTTATCACTTAGAAGTAGATCCCTCTCTGGAAGATTTATAGAAAGCCCTGGCCAAGAACCATGCAAGATGAAAAAACACTGAGGGCCCAAGATCTGCCCAGGAGGAGAAGCACCCACAGCCACAATGCCAGTGCATGTCCCAGCTCAGCCAACAATGAGTCAGTACTTGACTAGGAAGGCCCATGGGCCATGACTCCAGGGCACAGGGCACTCCGAGGCCTCCTGGAGGGGCAGCGTGGGGGAGGGGAGGAGGCAGTCCAGCATCAGAATTCCAGAGCTCTGTTCCCATTCCTCTCCTCTTACTTTTTCTGCAGAAATGAGGGCACAGCCACAAAGGGACATGAGCTTGGAAAGGCCTTTCAGTACAACGAGCTCCTGCCCACACTTCCCAGATGCATAATGGGGCCCAGAGCAAAGGCTCCCTGACCACGAGCCCCAAAGCCAGCCAAAAACCATCCCACTGTCAGCCATCTTCAAAGGACGATGCTACCAATAACCCAAATGCTGGACCTGCTTTGCCTTCCAGTGAATTCTGCTGCTTTTCCTAAGACACAAATGGGAGCCACACGCCTTCCATGTTTTGTTCTAACCCTAAGTGATGACGTTCTAAACTCCCAGCTCCAATCCCTCGGGTTAATCAGGGCAGAATGGCCCCATTGAGGTCAACTTGAAAATGTCCAACCTCACATGCTTCAGCTGCACGGGACAAAGTCTTTTCTGACACATCAAAATACCAGATTTTCATCAACACTCAAGATGCTTTGTTTCTCTACCTTTCCTGAATTACACACATTTTTCATCTTTCCCATTTGATCATCAAAAATTTTAAAAGTCCTTTGGGAATTAAACAATACCCCCTAACATAGTGAGAAAAGGCAACAGTTTTAGAAACGGAGGCCAAGGGTCCAAACGCTAACTCTGTCAACCCTAACTAACCCTGTGTGACAAGGGAACTCTGCCTTCACTAGACTTCAGTTTTCTCATCTATAAAATGGGAAGACTGGAAGGTCCCTGCCAGCCCAGCCCTATACCTAGGATCAAGGATAAAAGACTGAAAGGCCTACATCCCAATAGAGAACACTCTACCCCATTGCCCAGAGGAAGCAAAAATGCAAAAAAACAATCAACACAATGAGCAGCAGCAACTGAAATTCCAGCCTGGGCCAAACAACCTCTTAAAACTTGCATCTCAATAAATCTTTTCTCAGGGATTTAGGAAAAGCCATCATATTTAGAGTACATTTATAATTGAAAAGATTTTTTTTCAGGACAAATGAAACTCAGTGACAGATGAAATGAAGCCACAGCCTCAAGTTAAACATCAATTTAAAAAAATCTTCTCTCAGGTAGGGAAAAATAAATCATGAGTAAAACATAATTTAAAATGTTAAAGGTCTTCCCATCAGCCCGAGATGATTGCAGCACATCCTGGTTGGAAGTACCCAGTCACTACTGCAAAAGACTACTGGGGTGAAGGACCACTTTCAAATTATTACACTGTTTGGGAAGGTCAAAGAAAGGGTAAAAAGTCATCTTTTTCTCCCACTTCACAGGAAGCTGGAAGCTGCCACAATCAAAGTCCTCTTGAGCCAGGCACATTTAGCTGCACACAGAAGGCTCAAACTCAAGCCCCTCCAGTCAAGTATCAGCCTAGCCCACAGAATGCATGGGGAAAGTCTTACTTTCTACGTAGCAGGCCCATATGCAATTGTCTCTAGGAATCCATAAACATGAGTATCCAAAGACTCCAGAACCCTTCAGAACAACATGCAAAGAACACCAGACAGAAGGCTTGCTCCCCCTGAGCACGACAGTATGACTTCTGTTCAGAAGATGGCTATGAGCTCCAAGGAGGAAGGATGCTCTCCAATGTCCAAAAATGAACAACTGAAAAGCAAAAAGAAATCTCCACCCCACTCAGACACATTAGCTCTCCAGGCACCCTAGGGCACACTAATCTCTCCAATGCCAATAGTTCCTCCACAACCAAAGGCAGCAATCACCTTCCATGGCTAGAGTCAATGACAATGCTGTGACTGTTAGCCTACCAGTCCAGCCACAAGCATAAAGAGTCTTCCTGGAAGCACTCTGCCTTGAAACAATAAACTTTGTCTAGCTGAGAATCTGTGAAAAATTTACTGGTACAGTTTTATATCTAACTGTTCCTTTAGTGACTAATACAGGAAACACTAAAAACATCCATTCCCCTCTGCATGCAGGAGAAGGTAAGCGACAGCTACCACCTGAACATGATCTATGGAATCATCATACTGAAACTGCTCACAACAGCCAAAAACCATTCTCTAGTTTCAATAATCCAATAATAATAACAGCATTCATTTATAAGTGCTTTAAGATGGCATAGCACTGTGTCAGTCAGTCAGTAAGCATTTATTAGGCACCTACTGCATGCCAGGCACTAAGCTAAGTGCTGGGGAGACAAAAAGAGGCAAAAGATGGCCCTGACCTAGATGTAAGAGACAAGCAAACAACTATGGACAAACAGTATACGGGATATGCAGGAAAGAAAAAAAAAAGGCACTGAAATGAAGAGGGGCTGGAGGTTTCCTGTAGGAGGCAGGATTTTAGTTAGGGCTTTAAAAAAGCCAGGAAAGTCAACAGGAAGAAATGCAGGAGAAGAACATTCCAGGAATGGAAGACAGTGGAAATGCCTGGAGTCAGGAGCCGGGAGATGGAACATCTCATCTGAGCAACAGAAAAGACCAACATCACGCAGAGGACACAGCATAAGAAATAAAAAAACCGTAAAGGGGGCGGGGGGGAGGTTCGCTTTCAATGCCAAAGTGTTTGATATTTGATACTGCAGGTGTTGGGGAGCCACAAGAGTTTACTGACATGGGTCAGATCTTCACTTTAGGAAATTCACTTTGGTGGCCAGATGAAGGATGGACTGGAGTGAGGAGAGAGACCTGAGGCAGG
>NW_027186280.1:0-21394 GCF_028583685.1 Petaurus breviceps papuanus | reverse complement strand
CCCCTGCTGTCCTGCCACCCCAAACAGAAGCTGCTGCTTTCCTCCCTTCCCCTGGCCTTGCCCGGGCTCCCTTCAAGGGGCAAACCTGGAATCACCCTCCGAATCGCAGGGTCCTGCACCCAAACTCTACGACACAGGGCCCTTGGGGCTGGAAAGGGCTTTAACGAGCACCTCACCCTAGCCCGATCTTTACAGAGAAGACAGCTGAGGCCTGGAGGGAGGACGTAGCCCCACATCACCCTGGGATTCAAAGCCAAGGTCCCTGACCTCCAGCTCAGCCTCCCCTCCACTAGGACAGCAGGAGGCAGGGGACAGAGTTCAAGTTCAAAACCCACCTCTGACACTTACTTGCTCTATGGCCACAGGCCAGTCACTTAACCTGAGTCTCAGCTTCCTCAGCTGTACAATGGGGATGGGACAACAGCCACAGGGTGGCCTCACAGGGCTGACCCCAAGGACAGGATGTACGGAAAGTCCTCGGCCAACCCTGAAGGCGTGGGTGACCTCCCCGCCTCCTTCCCACCATCTATGGTGACAACTGTGACAGACCCCACCCCAGCACACCACGGCAGCAGATCAGCCGCTGGCTGGGAGTGAAGAATGACTCCTCACGCCCCCAAAGAAGGCTGCCTGCCCTAGGATTCAGCAGAGAAGCACAGGAGAAACCCGGGCAAAGAAGCAAGCACAACCTCGGGGGCTAGAAGATATCCAGCGGCCCTGGTCCTGGGGACGGCGGTTATCAGCCAGGCCAGAACAGGGCAGGGGGAAGGAACATCAGGCAGGCAGGACGGGGGGGTTAGCCAACAGCCAGGCTGAAAGGAGAGAGACCCTATTATCAGCCATGGCAGGAGGGAGGTGCCCAGCAGTCAAGTCAGACTGGGAGTGGTTGGGGGCCAGAGAGAGGGGACAGGGAGAGCTGTCAGCCAGGCACGGGGTGGGGGGGGAGGACATCAGCCAGGCCCAGAGGAGGGGTGGCATCAGCCAGCCCAGAGGGGGGCCCTGGACTAGCACACCAGTTCGTCGGTCACTCAAAAGTCTCCAACATCTTCGTGGGGTGGAAGGAAAACTAAGGGACAAGAAGGGGGACATGAGGCTGATGCCAGGAGTGAGGGCAAGGGCTCCTCCCTGGTTTCTGATGACATGTTTTTTCATGAGGCCCTTCCCAGCCCTCATGAACAGCTAGCTCTGCCCAGTCTGAGTCTCCCCACCAACATGTCAGGAAGGCCGTCACAGGGGCCCTGGTCTCCTCTGCAAGGCCATCCCTTTTCTCCACTGACCTGCATGACTGAGGAGGGGGGGCTCCTCCAGCTTGGGGGAGGCCAGAATGGCAGGTGGTACCAGAGGGCCTCACAGGGTGTCAGCAGGGACAACCAAACAAGCCCACGTGTGTGAAGAGCCCACCTGCTGGGCACAGGGCCAGGTGATAAAGGAACACACCCAAAGGTAAGAGGCCCCCCCCCAAAAAAAAAAGAGACTGGACCCTCCTAGGGAGAGGAGGGGGCAAGGCACCATGAGGCTGCACCACAAAGACCTGCCCCAGAGGGGGGCCTAAGGACTGGGCTCCAAGAGGAGCAAATCAGAGGGCAGAGAGGGGTGGAACCCAGGATGGGCCACGTGATCCTGGGCCACTGCCCACACTAGAGCCCCGGGGGATGGGGGCCACCCCATGGAGGAGAGGGCTAAGGGCTGCAGGCTGGGACTGGGCAAGCAGAAGATGTCAGGCGCAGACGTGCCAAAGCTTATAAAGCTATAACCAGCCAATGAACAGCCTGTCACCCCATGCCCGGGATGTCTTCTCTCTTAAGAGAAAACATTTACAAGATTAAAATCCTATTAAAAACTAAACAGCTCCTACCTTGGCATTTCCCAATGATAGATGTAAAATCATCCTTTGCAGACCTGTAACAGCAAACGAGCCAGACATGTTAATGCCATCACTGCTACGGATGCCCCACAAATGCTCCACCTCCCCTCCTCACCCACCCGTCTGTCTTTCGGAAATAGGCTTTGGGTCCGAGGGAGGGCATGTGAACCCCGGGCTGACCTGGCCACTCAGGACATACTGGTCCACACAGGGAAAACAAGGACAAGCAGGGGGCCTCACCACCTAAGAAGGGGCAGATTTCACTGACCACCTCATTTCAGGGTCACATTAATGCAAGCAACCTCTGGAGCCCAGGGCAGGCATCCCCAAACGGGTGCCAAGGCAAGAGAAGGAAGGATGTGAGAAAAGTGCAGCAGATGCAGAAAACTTCTTCCTCCAGCAGAGAGGGAGAAGCGGGGAGGCGAGGGGCAGCAGAGCTGGCCCGGGCCCAGGCTCCCAGCCCCAGCCCCTGCCCCGGCCCAGGCTCCCAGGCCCAGCCCCAGCCCCAGCCCCAGCCCCGGCCCCAGCCCCAGATCTGGCTCTCGGTACTGGCCGAGGGCCCATCCTCCAGCCCCCTGTGGTCTGGATCTCACTCATCTCACACAGCAGCACCAATGCTATCATTTCCCTCCTCAGCCTCCAAGACCTCTCGAGATGCTCTTGCATTATCAAGACCAATTTTACAACAAGAATCGTCTGCTCAGACCACAGACTCCTAACCCTGGGTCCCTAGACCCAGGAAGGTCCCTGGAAAGATTTCAAGAAGTCAATGAACATGGACAAGAAAAACAAATCCCGTCTTTATTCTGCCGACCTCTAACTAAATTAGAGTGGCATTTCCATCCACTCTTTAAAACCCATTCTGAGGAGGCCACAGGCTCAGACTGCCTGAGGGCCTCCTTCCCTTAAGGGCACAGGATTTCTATGAGGCAATGGCTCTTCTTTCCCTCCCAGCCTCCTCACCTCCCTGCTTCTGTCCCCACACCACTATCCCCCCAGGGGCCCATCGCCAGCCTGGCCACTCTCCCCTTCTAGTGTCCCCTCAGCCTGCCCTGGCTCCTCCTGCCCCAGATCTCACTGAGAAAACTGAGGCCCTTCACCAAGGCTCCCTCTCCTCCCCTCCTGTGCTTCTGCTGTGGCTCCCATGCCCCCTGGTACTGTGCTACCTGCAAGGGTGCCCTAGGAATCCCAGGCTGCCCTCCTCCTCCAGCAGACTGCCCCCAGTCTCTCCCCGACGAAGGATGGCTCCCCTACCACATAAACACGTGCCCACGTCTCCCCTCCTCAGACCCCCGCCTGCTCGTGGGCCACCTCTGTCCATCTTTTGGGGACCAAATACTCTAAGGCCATCTACACTAGGGTGTCCACTTCCTCTCCACTCACTGTCTTCTGCACCTCAGACAATCCGGCTTCCAAGCTCACCATGGCGCCCACGGGGCCCTCTCCACAGTGACCCATGAGCCAGCCCTCCAATGCCAACCCGTGGCCTCTTCACCAGCATCCTTCTCTTTGGCCTCGGCAGCCCCAGACACTGTGGCTCCCTCTGTCCTCCTTGGGGCCCCTTCTCTCTAGGCTCTCAGGCCCTCTCTCTGCTGGTTCTCCTCCCCCACTGTGACCGCTGACCCTCAGGGATCCTGCCAGGGCCTGGCCTGTGGCTGCCCGCCAGAGATCTGTGCTGGGCCCCTTCTCTACTACTGCACTAGCCAGATGACCTCAGCCTCGCCTCTCAGTAGATCACCCTAGATTTATCCGGCAGGCCCGACCTCTGTCCAGAGCACACCTGCAGCCCCACATCTCTGGCTGCAGACAGCTCCCACACCACATCCCAAAGGAAATGCATCCGCTCCCTTTCCCTCCGAAGCCTCAGCTCTTCCCATGCTGCAAGACACCAGGGTCACAACCCACCTGCCCCTCGCTACATTCCCCCACGGCCAGTCACTGCCGAGTCCTCGTGACATGTCTCCCGTCTGCCCCTTTCCCATCTCTGACACTGTCACACCCTCCCCCAACCCCCCCCCCATTGCAGGCTGTGGACTCTTCAGACCTGGACCCCTGCGATGCCTGCTGGCCGGTCCCTGGCCTCAAGCCCAGCCTCTACTCAGATGACCAACTCATCTTCCCAAACTGCAAACCATGCCCTCTCCCAGTCAGCCTCAACAGCTCCTGTCAGCTACAGGATCCAACAGAATGTCCTGTTTGATTTACAAAGCCCCTCATACCCTGACCTCTGCCCAGCTTTCCTTATCACTCACCAGGTAACCTGTGCTCCTGTGACACCAGCCCCCAGCCCTTCCCCACACCAGGCCCTCTGTCTACAGGCTCTGGACATACCCACCTCAAGCCCCTGGCCCGGCATGCCCTGGCTCCCTCCTCCTCTGGACCCAGGGCCCATCTCCGGTAAGCCTTCTGCAAGGGTGTTATGGGAATGGGAATTTAAGATCTTCCCTGCCCCTAGGCCCTTTGATAGGCTTAAGTGCACCTGAAGCCTGTGGCGAGGGTTGTTTTTCAGGGATGCCCACACCTTCGTGCTGTGATTGGGCAGTGGGTCAGGAGGGTTGTGACATTCTCTGAGCCAGGAAAAGGCTATATAAGCCCTGATGTAAGGCTTTGCTTTGGGGCTCACTTTGAGAAGTGTTGTGTGATTTGACCAGACAAGACTCTGGGCAGCCGTTGAGAGCCCCCCAGCTTTGAAAACCCAGATGTTGGTGCTTCCCCCTCTGGTAATGGACTAGGTATGGATGTAATGGTTGGACAGTTGGAGGCCTGTCTGCTTGAAATGTTTGTTTCTTTCTTCTTGTAATTTCTGTATACTCTGAAATTCGGGGTGCTGACTTTTTCCGCTGAACTAGGTAAATGATATGTTTGATTGATTAAGGCAAGATTGCTCACCCATTTTGAGTTGTTTTCCTTTAGAAAAGCAGATCTGAGAACCTGTGCTGGCAGCCACCCTGGGGACGCTGGGGTGCTTGCTGCTACAAAGGGCCTTCCCTTGCTTGCCTATCTCCCGTTCATCCTGGGCATTTGCTCGCCGTCTCCCCCGTTAGACAGGGAGCTCCTTGAGAGAAGGGGCTGCTTTTCGCCTTTTGCCTTTCTTGGCAAACCAAGCACTTAGCCCTGTGCCTGGTGCATACAGCAGGCCCTTAATAAATTCTCTCTGATTATGAGACTGCCTCCCGCCTCTCCCACTCCAAAGCCTCCTTCAGATAGTCATCATATTCCTAAAACAAAGGTCTGTGCACGTCACTCCCCTACTCAAAGAACTCACATGGCTCCCTGCTGCTTCCACAAACACTTCTACTTGGCCTCGAAAGCTTTTCATAGCCGGCCGGTGCTTCCAGCAGGTTACAGAGGACTCCTTCACACCTGCCACGGTCCAGCCAGACTGGCCTTTTGGCTTCGCCTCACATCCCTCATCTCCCACCACACAGCCTTTGCACTGGCTGAGCCCTCTGTCCTTGCCTCTCCTCCTACCTGCAGCCTTCCGTCCCTGCCAGGCACCAGCCTACCCTCCATCTAAACCGACCTGGTCCATGTGTCGGACGTGCTGATGTGTCTGCTGCCTGCCTCTAGAGAGGAGCAGGGGCCGTTCCCCCACCAGCTCCCTCCACCAGGCCCTCACACACTGCACGGGGTCCCCAAGTGCCACCTGCTCAGAGGACAAGGGCCGTCCAAAAAAATGGCCATCCTCCAGAAAGCTTCCCGCCCGTGGCAGGAAAGCCTGCCGGGGATGCCTCCAGACCGCCCGCAGGGACCCGCCGACTCCCACGTCCACACCATCGGCACAACCCAGCCACGAGCAATACAGCCAAGAGAGAAGCTCCTAGGCAGGCCTGTCACCCACCATTCATCACAAGCACAGATTGCCACACACTTGCCACGCCTGGGTGATGCATTAACACAGAACTGTGCTCAGGTCCAAGTCTTATCTCTGCCCCCCACCCCCAGTGACACCAAGATACATTCTGATTGGGCGTGAGCCCCGAGAGCACAAGGCTGGCACCCTCCTTGTGCTAACAAGTCACTGACTGGCTGACCCAAGACATGGGGCCCAAGCGCCCCAACGCTTCAAGAGAGAAGCTGCAGCTGTCGCCCAGACCCAGGGCCGGGCTCCCCATCTGTCAGGGGCACTGCCACCCACCTTGCTCCTGCCTGCCGGGGTGGAAGGGGGAACCACCCCCCCACTTGCCCCCACCTGCCAGGTTTCCCATAGGACACAGTGGCCTCCCACAGTGTCTCCATCTCAATAACAGCTTATGGTTTTGTTGGGAAAGCATTTTGAAAAAATAAAGGAAGACAGCAGCATCAGTGGGGACATTCCTCCGGCAATCAGCGATGCCTCATTAAACAACATAACAAGGGAGAAGCAGACACGGGGAAGGCTTGGGGCTGGGTGCGCAGGCCCAATGAAAACCTCTGGCTGGGAAAGGCCAGAGGGTCGTCCCTGTCGCTGCCTGGTTGGACCCCCACTGTGGCCATTCATGGCATTGGCATCTACCTGCCATGCCGTGCCTGGTTCTGAACCTCATGTCTGAACCTCTAGCCCAGGGCTGGGGGGCCTGCCAAGCCAGATACAGGGGAGGGGGAGAGCCTGTTATTTCCTCAGGTGCGGGCTTTTGATTGAGTCCAAGTTTTACAGAACAAATCCTTTAAGGTGACTGGTTCTGTGAAATTTGAGTTCAGTCAAAGGGCTGTACCTGAGGACCTGAAGGGCCATGTTAGAGCAGGGCCCTTCCCTGTTTAGGGCCAAGGACCCCTGGGGCATGTGTGGTGAAGCCTAGGCCCCCTTCTCAGCAATGCTTTTAAATATACAGAATAAAAGAAGATTACAAAGGAAACCAAGTGTCTTGGAGCACAGCTGCCCAGATATTAAGTTCGCCCATCCCAAAGGCTTCAGGGAGCCCAGGTTTACAAGCCTGGCACAGAGAGCACGGGCCACCACAGCCAGCTCAGAAGGCTCTCAAGGGCCTGCAAAGACACTTCAAGGCCACAGAATGAATGAGGGTCATGCCTAAGGGACCAGGAAATGGCGGCGGGGGGGGAAGGGGGGTGGCACTGAGTCCCTAGACAACCAGCCTCAAACCTCAACCTGTCCAGCACTGACACTGCAGAATGAAACTACGGGGAAACAATCCTCTAATCATCTTCCTCCAACTGAAAACAAAGCAAGGGACAGTCTCCTCGAATCCCACCCACAATGCGCCAAGCCAGGGCTTACCTGATCTCCACACACTGGTCCTGAACAGCGGCCAAGAGCTTGCCGTTGCTGTGGAAGGGAAACACAGGAGTGAGGCCACAGCCGCTGCTGCTGAGAAGGCCCCCCACAGCCCCCTGTGGCCCCCGCGCCTGCACAGCAGAGGAGAAGCATTGCAGGCTCCTTCCTTTGCGGCATGGGACAGACTCACTCAGTCTGTCTTCGGGCACACCCTCCTACGGTGATCTACAGGTGGCCCTTTCCTGCTACTCGTGACCCCTCCCCAAAGTCCTCTTCTGGCTGGCTGCTGCCCTTCGGGCTCGGCTGTCACACTGGGTTCTCCAAGCTGGGCCGGCAGATGCACAGCTGGCTCCAGAAGGGAAGAAAAGCTCCTTGACCAATGGAGTCTGACACCTGAGGGCCAGCTCCAGCTCACGAAATCATGGAACACAGACAAAGACTATTTCCTGCGCTGCCTCCCCACCCCAGGGCAGGTGCACAGCCACCAAAAACAAGTGGGGGAGCAGAGACCCACCCACGTTTCAGTGTCCACAAATGCCAACTTAACCATGGGCCATTAGTTACACATGTGAGGCCACTAGTCAGTGACCCACAAGAAGAAGGCGCATGGGCAGGAAGCCTCCAAGGACCCGGAAGAATGACTCAGGGCTTCCTCAGGGGGAGATGGTAAGGTATGTCTCAGGAGCAGCTTAAAGAGATCTTGGGGTGTCGGCCCCAGGCCGGCACGACCTGAGCCAAAAGTGTGATAAGGGGACCGCTGGAAGCATGAGGCTGCCCATGAAGGGCCGAGCGTCCAGGACACGCAGGGGGCTGCCCCACTGTCTCTGGTCCTGGCAAGCCACAGCTGGAGGAGGGCGTTCGGTTCTAAGTACGTCCTAGAAAGGATAAAGTAAGCTGGAGAGCCGCGTCCAGAGGAGGCAGCCAGGATGGGAGAGGGCCTCAAGATCCTACCAGGCAAGAACACACCTAGAGAAGATTAGATGTGGGGATCCAAGCTGGAGGCCTCTGAGCGCCCCTAGCACTGGCCTGCACAGAGATGAGAATGGTTCTACACAGCCCAGAGAAGTGGATGAGCCTCAAAAAGAAGGCAGCTTCCTAACTATTAGGGGACCACTGCTTTAAAACAGGAAGGGAGCCTTCAGGTCCCAGAAGCCTCTGCTTCAACTCCAGGAAAGTGCCCAAAGGCAGTCACAGGAGGGCCTTGGTGAGGGGTGGTTGCCAGTGGAGTCACAGAGAGGACTCCTCCACAAGAATGGCCCTGGAGGTCCTGGGTGATTTCAGAACCCTTTCCACCCCCTTGTCGAAGACGACTACACATCACTTCCCGGGATGGAAGGTGTGGTCGGCCTTGCAGTGATTCCGGAGATGCTTCATGTGCCCCGTGAAGGGAAACACACCGGAGGAGAGGGGAGATGCAGGGTCATCCCACGGACAGCAGGACAGGCTTGGCTAAAGCGAGGAGCCCTCCATGTCGGTCCTCAAAAACCTCAAAGCTCGGGGTTCTGGGCCCTCTCTGAGACAGGGAGTGCAGTGAAGAATGTGGTGGAAACACAGTTCCACGTCAGGGAGAGGTGGCTGAAGGCAGGCACCCTCTCCAGAGGCCTCCCCGGGGCAGGCACCTAACGAAGCTGCCCCCTGTCTGTAGGAGGAGCCTGGCAGACCACTAACTGGTGGGAGCAGGGGCCCAAATCTGCAGCAAAGCAGAGGAACCCAGACAAAAGTCAACGCTCCAACAGCTGCAACTGAGGGATTCAGGTAAGTAGCTGGGCCCCAAATGATCCCACTGGATCCTGCTGGCCCAGGAGGCAGCCCAGGAGCTGAGCTGAGCAGGACAGATCCCACCAGGCCTGAGTGCAGAGGTCAGAGAGGGGCCAGAACCCCAAGCGTGTGCAGGGGCTGGAGCCAGATGGTGAAGGGCCTTCAGAACCCAACCAAGGTGACTATGCCATTCACCCCAGAGACAAGAGGGAGCTGCCAACCCTTTGGGAGCAGGGAAGCTACAAGGGCCCACCGGGGCTTCCATGTGCAATGGAAAGAGGAGAGCCTGGAGGCCTGGGGACTGAGGAGAAGCTACCCAGAGGGAGGCCAGAGGAGAGATGGGGGCAGAGGCCAGAAACGGGAGGAAGGGGCAGGGAAGACATGGCCAGGAAGGGAAAGCCACTCTCTCTGAAGTTCCCTGTGTCAGAGGCCTCTTCTCAGTCCTCATCTTCCTTGACCACTAGGCTGCACGGACACTGCTGACCAGCCTCTCTCATTCTAGACTCTCTTTCATCTCTGGGACCTCCCAGCGCGCCTCTCACCCTGGCCACTGCTTCTCAGCCTCCCCTGCTGGCCTCACATCCATGTCGGAGCACGAGGCCTGGCACACAGCCTTGCCAAGGCTCTGCCCTATGCCCTCTCCTCTCCTCCATCCACACTCTTCCTCTGGGGAGCTCCTCGGGTTCCCTGGGTAAGCTCAATGCTGAAGACTCCCAGAGTGATCCAGTCAGCCCCAATCTCTCTCCTGAGCTTCGATCCCATATCACCAAGTAAGTACTGGATGCCTAAGGCTGGCTTCCTTTAACTCCAAGGTAAAATCTCAATGTTCCTCTTTGGCTTCTGTGAAGCCCTCCCAACCTAGCCCAGACAGACCTTTCCAGGCTCTCCACACTGCACCCAGAGCACTCCATCTCCCACCTCCAGGCTTTGCTCTGGCTGTTCCTCCGTCCTCATCCCCACTTCACAACACCTTCCTCTTCCTCTCAGATGTAGCTCACGTCCTCTCCTGATGCCCACAGCTCTCAGGATAGGCCACCCCCTGACACAGAGGGGGAGCAGAGGGAGACACACATGCTGGGCATGGGCAGTGTGGAAAGCTGGCTAGCTGGCCTACTACCGAATGCAGAGGTATGGAATGATGAACCGCTGCTTTGGCCTTGTTACAAGGATTTTGGTTTCTTCATTTTGCAGGAGGAAAGAGGAAGGAGGAAGAAAAAGGTGATGTTTTTTCTGTTAACTGAAAAAATTAATTACTCTTAATTTTTCATCGGGGGGCGGCTAGGCGGCACAGTGAATAGAGCACCGGCCCTGGAGTCAGGAGGACCTGAGTTCAAATCTGGCCTTGGACACTTAACACTTACTAGCTGTGTGACCTTGGGCAAGTCACTTAACCCCAATTGCCCTGCCTTGCCCTCTCCAAAAACAAACAAAAATCTTTCATTTAAAAAAGACTTAGCAGATCGTAACTGTGGGTACCCTCTCTAACAAACTACTATAAATTGAACCACTTTGTATCTATGTGCATTAACCCATTCTATGGCTATTCTACACACACTGGCGGCCCAGAGGGGTGACCACCACTCTAAGCTTTAAGAGCTGCTAAGGCTTCGAATGGCACCAAGATTTCTGGGATGCCCAGGACTATGTGTTGTCTGTGGCCTTGTCGTCTCCCCCACTGGGAGTGCAGGGTCCTCATGAACAGGGCTCGTCTCCCGCTCTGGCCATGTATGCCCAGCACCAAGCAGGTGCCCGGCACGTCGCTGACCGTGAGAATCACCTGCTGACTGTCTGTGACTGAGGAAAAAGGCAGGCAAGGAAGACTAGGAGGTCGTAACCCCGAAAGACCCCAAAGGCCACGGCGCCCTCAGGAGAAAGTGGGCAGCAAAGCAAGGACTGGGAGTGGGGGAAGAGAGAAAGCCCTCCTGGCAATGTCCTGAGCTGGAGCTGCCTCAGGACACTGAGGCTAAAATGCTCGGCAGGCAGCTGGTGCCATGGGGGGCCTGGGTTCCAGTCACAGGTGAGGGATGGAGACGGGATGGGCACCTGCAGGAGAGGGCCATACCTGCTGTGCCCAGCTCAGAGGGGGATGAGGAGCCAGAAAAGTAACTGCAGTCACAGCAGATGTCACCAGAAAAATACCTCTGTCCAGTGGTCTTTTTTTTTTTTTGCTTTTTGGAGGGCTGTTGGGCTTAAGTGACTTGCCCAAGGTCACACAGCTAGTAAGTGTGTCAAGTGTCTGAGGCTGGAATTTAACCCAGGTCCTCCTGACTCCAGGGCCGGTGCTCTATTCACTTGTCCAATGGTCTTCTGATGACTAGTATCAAAGATGCCTTAAAATAGGGAGACGGACACTTGCCAGACCCGATCATGAGTGCCACAGACTCCAAATGGCAAATGGCAGACAGCTACACTGGGGACAGTCAGGTCCTCCCAACAGTTATTTGCAGGTGACACTAAGTCAACTACGTCAAGTCCCAAGATATCATTGGCCTCCAGAGTGAGATACATAGCTGTACACAAGACACCAACTAACAATTCACACAGGAAAACCCAACTGGACAAAAAAAGCCAGACTCTGATGTACCATGTGAATCAGAAATCCACTGAGTTAGTCAGGTGAAAGAGAGAGAATATCAAAGGGATGGGCAGAGGGAAGGAGGTCTGTGTGTGTGCGTGTGTCTGTGTGTCTGTGTGTGTGCACGTGCATGTGTGTGCGCGTGCATGTCTGTGTGAGCGTGCGTGTGTCTGTGTGTGCGCACGTGTGTATATGCGTGTGTGTGCACGCGTGCCTCAGAGAGACAACGAAGACAAAAATGGGCTAGGCCCAGATGGAATAAAGGGAAGAAAAGTAGGCAAAATCCTGAAGTGCTCACTGATGGATGGCCAACCTTTCAATGCCCTTATTTCCCCAGAGAGGCTGCACGACTGTGAATCCTACCCTGAAAAACTACCTAAGAAAGACGTGACCAACAGAGGAGATGCTGGTTGTGAAGCAGGAGTGAGAGACAGGTAGCAGCTGGGCAGCCCACAGGGGGAAGGCCTAGGGAGAGGTCTCCCGCAGATCAGGCGGACCCACTGAGCTCTCCAGCCCCCGGAGGGAGAGAGACAAGTGTTCTCCGGGCGGGAAAAATGGGGCGTGGTTGTCACCACTGCAGAGAAGCCCCCCTCCCCCCCCTGCAACGCCCCTCAGACAAGCGCCTGAGGACCACTTCCCTGAGCACCACACAGCCAGTGTAACCAAGGCGTCTGAGACCAAGACTCCTTTCTTCTCCACAGCTCCACCCCACCCTTCGCTGCTATGAAAGGGCTCCAGCCCACCTGCAGAGAAGCCCCCAGGCTCCAAAGTGCACTTTTTCTCTAAAGATGACTGTGAAATCTTCCCTGAGCCCTATTCTGAGAAATCACAGACGCTTACCTCGCAAGTGCTAACCGCCAGTTCATCTGCTTACTGACCAAGCGAACCAGGGCGTCAGGGAGTAAGAACATGGCAGGGCTGCAACGACAGAACATCTGGGCTTAAATTAAGTCAGCTGGACCACAAAAAAGGCCCTCCCCCTCCCCCAGAAAGCCCCCGGCTGAGAGCAGGGAGGGGCCTCAGACCCAGGCTGCCCAGCCCACACAGGAGCTGGCGCCTCCAGTGTCTGGAAACATGCGGCCTGTCAGGGCCTTGTGAGGAGAGCCCTGGGTTGGGCTCACACACATCTCTACACACACACACACACACACACACACACACACACACACACACACACACTCTCACTCACTCACAGTCACACACCTCTACACAACTCACACATCATACATACACACACGTACATACACACATTCACACACCTCTACACAACACGCACCATACCTACACACACACTCCACACACTTCTACACACATACACCTCTATACACTCACCCACATACACACACCCTTTGTGCACACACACACACACACTTCTAGACACATACACCTGTATACACACACATACACACACACACACACTTTCTGTCTCCAACACACTGGGCAGTCACTAAAAGTTCGTGCGCCCCTGTCCTCTCCCAAGGAGTGACCCAGCTCCTTGTTTTCCCTCTTCTTTTTCATCCTCTGCTTCACATCACTTTTCTCAAGTGCTGTTGATGAGAGCCTTGGAGCCTGCCCAAAGGCCACGGCAAGGCGCATCAGGGCACCCTGGAGACCCAGCTAACACCTGGGGCCGGGTCATGGAGGGACAGCCAGGGCTGAGGCCGTGAGGGCCCCCCACGGAGCTGCTGTGCGGCCCTGCCCCACGGCTTCTGGGAAGCTGCTCCCGCTTCTGTGAAGGGCTCAAGTCACATCCCCGCAAGCCTCCCTGGCGCCCCAAGCTAAGCACAGACGCATGCACACGGAGCCCCTGGCCCCCCACAGCGCTGAGCGCACAAGGAAGCGAAGGCTCACCTGTACCAGATGCAGCCGCGGATGAAGTGCAGAGGACCTTCGTGATGGAGAGAATGCGATGGGGCCTCCAGCTCCAGGGCACCCCCATCAGGTGCACCCCGCGGCGGCGGCAGCGCCCTCAGAATCCTGCACGAGTGAGGGGGGAGTGCCAACTCTTCCCCAGGGCCCAGACCAGGGCCCAGACCGGAGGTGCTGAGCTTGGCCTAACCCGCCCAACATGAGCTCGGAAGGCAGCGTTGTCCCTGCGCTTGTGAGCCGTCCTCAGAGCTGTGCCGCCCACTGGCAGGACGCCATGTCTGCGCCTCCAGGGCCGCACAGATGGGCCCCAGGCTGCAAGGCTGGGCCCAGGCCTCCCCCTGCCCCTCCCACCCCTAGGAGGGCCCAGAAAGTGGGGAAGAAGGGAGGGAGAAAGGGGCAGCGGGTCCTCACCTGTGATGGCCCTGCCAATGAGGAAGGACGCCCCATGCCTTCTGCTGCCTCGAGGCTGCGATCACAAGAACAACCTGCCTTGGTTACCAGGACACCCAGCAGCTCTCACCCCAGGGGGCTCTGAAGGCACCCAAGGGCCCGCCTTCAGCCTGCGGACCCCTCGGGAGGTGAGGAGGAGAGCGTCCAGGCCCTGGGCCATCTGGTCACTCTGGCCTGAGGCTCCAGGCTGCCCCACGGCCCCGGGCAGCAAAGGCCCCGCAGGAGCCAGTGCGAGTCCTGAAGCAGGCCGGAGAAGCCAGGAGGGGGGATGGCCTCCCTGGCAAGAGGAAGGAGGCCAGGCCTGGCTCAGGAGCGGGAGGGGAGCCGGAGGCTGGGAGGACCAGACTCCTGCAGGCCTGAAGCGCAGAGCCAGGCAGCCCCCAGGGGAGGCAGGCAGGGTCATGGGGGCCCAGGGTCGGCCGGGGGTCACCTGGGCCTGGCCGGACACCACCCAGACAACACCACCCAGACAGTGAGCGGAGCCCGTCTGAAGCAGACGCTGCCCTCAGGACAGGCCCTCAGCAGCCGGGCCTGCAGGCAGCCAGACCTTGGCTCAAATCCAGCTTCGCATACCCACCAGCCACAGGGCTCTGGACAAGTCACTAAACCTCAGGCTGCCTCAACCTCCCCACCTGTAAATGGGGACACTAGGAAAGGGGCCCCTGAATCCCATACCCTAGACAGGGAGAGAGCAGGGAGGGGCCTGAGGACCTAGAACATGGGGTGTCAGAGCAGAGAGGGGCTCAGAACCTACAGCACGGGGTGTCAGAGTGGGGAGGACCTCAGAACCTATAATGTGGGGTGTCAGAGCAGGGAGGGACCTTAGAAGCTACAGCACGGGGTGTCAGAGTGGGGAGGGGCTCAGAACCTAGAACACGGGGTGTCAGAGCAGAGAGGGGCTCAGAACCTAGAATGTGGGGTGTCAGAGCAGGGAGGGACCTTAGAACCTACAGCACGGGGTGTTAGAGTGGGGAAAGACCTCGGAACCTAGAACATGGGTGTCAGAGCTGGGAGGGGCCCGCAGGTGAGGGGGCAGGAGCCCCTTCCCCCCATGCCGTCGCCATGACAACGCCCAGACGCCAGCGGCTAGGGGAAAATGGAGGGGGAGCAGACAAGGAAATGGTTGCCATGGCGACATCTCCCCCTCCCCTCCCCCAGCGAGCAGCCCCTCCCGCGGGGCAGATGACGTGGCTCTGAGGTCCCGGGGCAGCGCGCGGTCCCTCCCCGCCGGCCGCCCGGCCGCCCGCGCCGCTCACCTGCACCTCCGTCTCCGGCGGCCACTCGGTGTTGACCAGCAGGTCGTAGAGGATGTTCTCGTCCTCGTTTTCCGGAGCCGGCCCCGTGGGCGGCCTCGGCTCGGCGGCCGCCATGTTTGCCGGCCAGGGCAGGAGGGGGACTACGGCAGCCCGTGGCGGACACTGCGGCGGGGGCGGGGCGGGGCCTACGCCGTGACGTATATATCGGGACCGCCCCCTGCCTGGCCGCGAGGCGGAGGCGGGGCGGGGCCTACGCCGTGACGTATTCGGGGCCGCCCTGTGCCTGGCCGCGAGGCGGAGGCGGGGGCGGGGCGGGGCCTACGCCGTGACGTATTCGGGGCCGCCCCCTGCCTGGCCGCGAGGCGGAGGCGGGGCGGGGCCTACGCCGTGACGTATTCGGGACCGCCCCTGCCTGGCCGCGGGGGGCGGGGCGGGGGCGGGGGCGGGGCGGGGGCGGGGCGGGGGCAGGCTGGCCTCCCGCACGGCAGGTGCTCCGGGAGACTCTTCTCTCCAGCTCTCTGGGACGGTCCCTTCCCCTTGAAACCCCCGCCGGCTGACGCCCTCCACCCGCAGCTGCTCCCGGGCTCTGTCCCGTCCCCCTCCTCCGCCCGCTTCCCGGCCGGGCGCCCCGGCCCCCTCCTCCTCTGGCACGGCCCCCCGCCAGTGCAGCCTCCCGGGCTCCGCTCTCCTAAGGCGGAGGTCCGGCTCACCCCCACTGCACCCCGCGGCTCCCCGTCACCCCGGGCTCAAGCACAGCCCTCCGGTGTCCGCACCACCAGCCTGGCTTTCCGACTCTCCGCCCGGAGGCCGCGGACTTGGGTCCCACCCAGGGATGTAGAGGGTCATTTCTCCAGCTCCTCCAATCTGTTTAGGACTTCACCTTTTATATCCACCAGCCTAGGGCAGGGACAGAATTTTACCTCTTTTTGTGTCCGGAGCTCATCTGGGACCCCTGGCACGTGCTGGTCAGTCACTGTCTGGCTCTTCACAAGCCCGGAGCACACTGTGTTTCTTGGCAAGATGCTGGAGCGGTTTGTCATCTCCTGCTCCAGAGGGTTGAGGCAAACAGACGTTATGTGACTTGCCCAGGGTCACCCAGCTAGTGGCTAGATTTGACCTCCTAACTCCAGGCCCGAACCCCTACCCGCTGAGCCATCCAGCTGCCTCAACTCCCCAGGAGCATAGCTGGCACCTCACCAGGCACTCCTGGGCCAGTTCTTAAGTCCCACCAGTAACTTGGATAAAAGTGTAGAACTATAGTGACTCTGGGCTCCCTTTAAGGTATAAATCACACCTTCCAGGTCTCCAGGGCTGGATCCTCCCATGGGGGCTCTAGGGCCTCCTTACAGGTAAGGTTATTTCAGGAAGGGAAGCCCCTCTGTGAGGAATAAGATTATACAAACCAAGGCCCCAGCTCAATACGACCTTTCTGTTACCCTGGGCTGTTTGAGCACAGAGGATCCTGAGAACGTGAGGGCTGCTCCTCTCCTGGTAGCCCAGCCAAGTCCTGGAGACTGCCCAACTCCTGGAACTAGCGGCTCCAAGGAGACATTGATCTTGGGGGGGGCTTTGGAGGGCCTGGCCTCCATCCCAGGCCTCACACCAGATGCGATGCTTGTTAAAAAAACACCTGGCAGGATTTCCTCTTCTCAGCACTACTTAAACTGTAAGATTCAGACCCCAAATTGGAATCTCACCCATGGAGGAGAAGTCCTGCCCGGGACCTTCACGTGCGAGACCCTGACAGCTGTACCGGGATTCCCCAGCTTGTGTGGTCAGGTGTGGGTGCTTCCCCACATCGGTGATGATTGTAAATTTATATATATGTATATATATTCATCATAGTTGCCCTTATCTTACTATTCCTAAGCCTTTTACTCTGTTGTCTCCAATTTCCTTCCCATTCACCTATGTTCTAAATAAACTATGTTGGATCTTTTGAAGTGCCCATTGTTCCGATCACTAGAATCCTGAACCTTCTTAATTGGACAGGAAGTTAAGGCGTTCCCCCTATAGCCCAAGTCTTCCTGGGCAGACCCTCCGTGGATGGCACAGACAGACAGATACAGGTACACACTCACGTATGTACATGTATACTCACATATAGGGCTGTCTGTGTGTACACGTGTGGCTATTACCCATCCATCCCCATTTTTATTATTTGCTCCTGGCTTATAGGTTCTGGTTATGGAAATTTGCACCTGCCCCTGCTGTCTGATTTCTCCTGTGGGGGATGGGGGGGAGAAGGGGGTCTCACCTGAGCCCTGAAGCTGGCCTGTGTCTGTAAGACCTCACCAGGGCTCAGAACACCTCGACCACCCCACCCCAGGGCTAGGATAAATCCCTGGAGGCAAAGCCCTAACAGCTACTGGGAATCACTTTTACACCAAGGAAGGCAAACAGATTCCTACTCAATAACAGTCCCAGTAAACCTTGAAGAATTAGGTATTTGTGAGGAGACAGGTGCCTGAGCTATTGAGGGGGGCTTTGCCTCCCCCCAGCTCTCTTCTCTGGCAAAGGGAGAAGAATAAGCCCCCAGTTTAGTGGAGAAAGGAGCTGGTTCAGAGGCAATGAGGGAACCAGGCACGCCCCCACCCACAGCAGTGCCATGGGCTGGGAAGCCCTCTCCCATCAGTTTGGGGAGCAGGGCAGGGCTGTCGTTCTGCTTCTCATTCCCTCTGGTGTATAACCAGAGCTCATCAGGTCACAGAGGAAGGCACAAAGAGGGAGCCAGCACCCTGCCCCTCCCACATGAAGCACCCAGCTTCCAGCTCCTCCTACCCAGAAGCCTCCAAAAATGCCAACTCCCTAAGATGTCAATGACCTGTAAATTCCCGATTGGCATCTCCTTGTCTCTGACCTCAGGGCTATACTTATGGGGCATGTCCTAGCCAAGACTCCAGTGGCTCCTCCCCTACTGTGTGACCTGTGTCCTCCAAAAATGATAGCCCTGAGCAGGTTGTGACCTGCCCTTACTCACAATTGCTTTTGTTCAGGAGGGCAGTGAGAGATAGTCAGTGAACAAGCATTTATTGAGTGATTGCTATGTACCATTTGTAAAATGGGAATAATATATATAATAGGGAAACCAGAGCTTAGAGGAATTGAGTGACTTGCCCATGGTCACAAAGTAAGCCTCAGAGGCAGCATTTGAACTCGGGTCTTCCTGCCTCCAGTACCCACACACAATTCAAAGTCCCAATAAACTGATACCGTGCATATCCCACTGTGCTAAGTATGAGCTGTGGCTACAAGGCCAAGAATGAAACAATCCCTGTTTGCAGGGAGCTTACCTTCTAATTAAAGTAAAAAACAAAAGTCCAGCCTGCCACATACTTCAGGCAACCTTAGGGAGGTCATTCATTTCATCCACTCTGTATGTATCGTGGGTAGACTGGTAGCTCCCTGATGACAGGGCCTGTCTTTTGGCTTTCTTTGCATCCTCAGCACTTAGCACAGAGCCAGACATGCAACAGGCATTTAATAAAATGCACCCACTGCCCAATTACCCACCACACCCACCATGGGTCTCCCCACTGTCCTTTGCTGACTCTTCTCTTCCATATGACATCCATGAAGAGTAGCTTAACCCATCATGATGGTGTCAAGGAGAACCAAATTGGGATCACCTTGGTGCTGGGCAGAAGTGACCTAGCACATGGCAGGGAGTAGGGTCTGTAGATCTTGTTTATGAGGGGAAATGGAGGAATGGCATGCACAGGAAGAGTCTGCCTTTATGTCTCTGATGGCTCTTGAACCCAGACATTCTACAAGCAATGAATAAGTAGTGAGGAAGGATTTAGGTCCTAGACACCTCCAGTAAAAAGAAAGCCACTCCAGGAAGCAGTCACAAGGCAATCTGGGAGATCCCTGACAGGAGTGGTCCAGAGAAAGGAATACAGTGGGAGCTGAGTTCAAATCCCAGTTTGACCACTGATTCCCAGTATGCCTTTAGGCAAGTCACTTAACAGTTGGTCTCCTCCTCTATAAAGTGGGAGTTGGACCAGATGATCCCTGAGGGCCCTTCTAGCTCTAGAGAAAGGATCCTAGGATAAAGTGGTGTTCTGGGAATGGGAATCTAAGATCTTCCCTGTCCCAAGGCCCTTTGATAGGCTTAAGTGACTCTGAGAACCTTCCACAATTTGAAAATATGCTCTGCCCCCTAATAGGCTGAATGTGGTCACCTGGAGCCTGTGGTGGGAGGCTTGTTTTTCAGGAATGCCCACACCTTGTGGCTTTGTGGTTGGGCAGTGGGTCAAGAGGGTTGTGACACTCTCTGAGCCAAGAGAAGGCTATATAGACCCTGATGTGAGGTTTTGTTTTGGGGCTCACTTTAGAAGAGTTGTGTGATTTGAGACTCCCGGGCAGTCGTTAAGCCCCCTGGCCTTGAAAACCCAGATGCTGGTGCTTCCCTCTCTGGCTTTGAAGCTCAGAGTGCTGACCTTTTCCCCCTGAACTAGGTAAATGACACATTTGATTAAAGCAAGATTGTTAACCCATTTTGAGCTGCTTTCCTTTAGAAAAGCAGATCTAGGAACCTGTGTTGGCAGCCACCCTGGGGATGCTGGGGTGCTTGCTGCTTCATATGGATAGAGTGGGGAGCAAAGGAAAGCCTAGGGAGATGCTGGGGAGATGCAGACCAGATGCAGCCAGTCATTTCACCTCGGTTCAAATCTCAACCTCCAACATTTACTCTCTGAGTAACCCTGAGGAAATTACTTCCGTGAGCCTCAATGTCCCCATCCATAAAATGGAAACAAGAATGCTTTCAGCAACTACCATAAACAGCTCTTCAAGAATCACATGAGGCAAGGTGGACATGGTATTTCAAAACCTACAATTCCTATTAAAAGTCAGAAAAAAGTATTAAAACAAAGGGTGCTTTGCTAACCAGATGCTGATAATGGCCAAGCTGCCAGTTCAGGCCAAGTCATCTTCTCTTCATTCTTCCCAACTGTCAAAGTGGCCCATTGGCCCATTTGATTCTAAACATGGAGGCCCCAGGCCTGCACCTGGTGAGGAGTCAGTCCTAACCAAGGATCCTAGGAGGACCATGAGAGCTTCAAAATCACAAAACAATGAGATTGAGCACCAGGGGTAAGAATCCCTGGAGAAACATCTACAATGAATGGGAAGAGCTAGGAACCAAATTAACAGAACCAATGGAGGGAGATTGACCCCAGGGTTAGCCCTGAAGGGCAGCCCAGCCCAGGGCCCCAGACAAGGCTCACCTGCTGGGCAGGGGCTTCCCTAGTCCTTCAGCTCACTGACCTGCTGCTCAGCACCTCGGATGAAAGGACTGGTGGCCAGGGGCTTTCTCTTTTATTTCCTGTTGTTTGATGTTCCCAAGGGGGCAGATGGCATCAGGAACGTGAAGTCTTGGCTAACTCTGAAATGGGGCTGAGGGAGGGACAGCCATGCAAAGTGTCACCTCCAGTCCTATAAGTCCAGTGGCAAAACAAAGGTCACCAAAACTGGTGATGGCCGGGGATGCAGTGGGTGACCTTGGCCTTTCTAAAGTAAGGTCTTTGCCGGGTCTCAGTTTGGCTGAGGCCACTCCCATTCAATGATTTAAATCCCAAAGATATCAGTCTGGGAAAGATGGGTAGGCCAGGATGGTGCTGTAGAAACATAAAGGACCAAGTCAGAGTCATGAGAGGCTGGAACCTCCAACAGAAAATTAAATCACTTTAATATTCAAATGAAAAGACAGTATTTTGTGGGCTTCCTCCCCTCCCCCTGCCTGTTGCTGAGTAGGGGTGCTGGGAACCCTGAGATGCAAAGGTACAGGGCAGGCCTGCTGCTCAAAAGAATTCAACCACTCAAGCCTTTTTTCAGTATGAGTAGCAAGTTTATTATAAAGACACTGTTGGGGCCGGCGAGATTCCTAGTGAGTCTGTTGCGCTGTCTGTGATGCTAGTACAAACCGGGCCAGATTCTAAGAATCGGAGCTTTTGATGAGGATAAAATTGGTACTTCTATATAGAAAGATTGTGGGGAAATCTGGATGGATTAAGGAGCGTCAAATAAACTAATTAAGTGATCCAGGTGGGCTGGGGTGGGCCAGATGCCTTGGAGACACCAGTGATCTAGGCTATTGAAATGAATGGATGAATGGGAAAATTCAGGGAATGAATTGCTTTCAAAGACATGGTCTTTTAGAGGAAACAACCCAGGGAGACACACACTCCCAGGGAGTATTTGGAAGCCCAAGGAGAGAGAGTGTGATCAGTGACTGAAGGGGGGAGGTAGAAGGGTATGTGATGGAGATACTGAAACATCACCCTTCCTGGGACCGTCCAGGACTTGCCAGGTGGGGCCCCAGACTGCAGGCTTCACAAGCAATTTGCTGGGAAGTGAGATCATTCCAATACAGTGAGACAGTGAATAGGGGATGGTGAGATATGGTA
>NW_027186279.1:0-23103 GCF_028583685.1 Petaurus breviceps papuanus | reverse complement strand
TGTGTGTGTGTGTGTGTGTGTGTGTGTGTGTGTGTGTGTGTGTGTGTAGTGTCTGAGGCCGGATTTGAACTCAGGACCTCCTGACTCCAGGGCCGGCGCTCTATTCACTGCGCCACCTATCTGCCCTAAGCATATAACTTTTAACAAAAATGACCATATTTACAGAGCATCAAAATCAAAATGTTACTGAGTTCAAATCTGGCCTCAGACACTTAACACTTACTAGAGATGTGACCTTGGGCAAGTCACTTAACCCCAACTACCCTGATCTCCCCTTTCCAAAAACAAAAAAGAATGGAAAGAGAAGGGTTCAAGAAGAATACGTTACAGGGGCAGAAGGGAAGTAGAAGAAAAACAGAAGGATGGGGAAAATTATTTTACATAATCATGGTCAACAACAAACAGAAGTCTATAGAGACTAAAAAGAGGAAGGGATAGAGGAATCTACTGACAAGTGAACCACACTCATCTTAACTGGTAAAAGGAGGTACACAATTAGACACAGAAATACATTTCAACAGGGAAATAGGAGAAAAACATGAGAAGGAAAAGAGAGGAATAAGAGAAAAGGTAGAATAAGTCCTAAACAAAACAAACTCTTAAGGATAAAATAAATTTATAGAAGCTCTGTAATAGAAAAGAACTGGAAATTGAAAAAGAAATTGAAGAACTGAAGAAACTGAAAAAAGAAAAGAATGTGGTGGGGAGAGGGGGGCAAAGGAAGGCTGTCCATTAATTGGGGAATGGCTGAACAAGATAAAATATGTGATGGAATATTATTTTGCTTTTAAAAATGACAAAAGCAATATAGTCAAAAAAAACCTGGGAAGAACTGTAAGAACTAATGCAAAACCAAGAGAATGGTTTTGTATAGCGACAACAATATTGCAGAGACAAACGACTTTGAAAGATATAGCAACTCTGATCAACACAATGACCAACCACAATTCCAAGGGACTCATGATGAAATATACTACCTACTTCCTGATAAATAGGTAAAAGACTCAGAATAAAACTTAAGACACCTTTCTTGAGATATTTAAACACTGTGGAAACAGGGATTTTTCTCTCCATCTCAACTGAAATGGGGGGTAGAAGAGAGAGAAGGTAAATTGCTGACAAAAACATAATTTACTTTTAAAAGTTATTATTACTAAATTAAAACAGAAAGGAGCATGTATATCACACAGCTAAGCATATAACTTTTTTGGGGGGGGCTTTTTGGAGGGCAATTGGGATTAAGTGACATGCCCAAGGTCACACGGCTAGTTTGTGTGTGTGTGTGTGTGTGTGTGTGTGTGTGTGTGCGCGCGCGTGCATGCACGTGTGTGTGTTTTAAGTGTCTGAGGCCGGATTTGAACTCAGGACCTCCTGACTCAGGGCCAGTGCTCTATTCACTGCACCACCTATCTGCCCTAAGCATATAACTTTTAACAAAAATGACCATATTTACAGAGCATCAAAACCAAATGTTAATTTCTTTATAAGGAGAGGATTCTGGGAAGATAGAAAAGTAGGTCACTAAATTCCAAGCTCTCCAGATTTCCTCCACAAATAAGACAAAATAGTACCTCAGAGAAAACGTGGAGCAGTAAAAATAAATAAGAGTTGGGGAAGAACAGTGGTCCTTCCAGGACAACCCGAGAAGATCTGAGGTTTGGTCCCTATGAAGTCTAAACACCTCCAGGCTAGTTCCAATAAAACAGCAAGCATCGAGCCCTGGGCCTAGCTGGCTTGGGAAGTAGCCTGGGCAATTTTCACCTCCCAGACAGTGGGGAGTCGAGCATCTCAGCAGACTGATAAGGGATACCAGTCCCCGGGGTACTGCTGACATGCAGCCCTGGGTGAGAAGAAGCCAACACATGCCCACTGAGTGCAGAAGCAGGTGGATGGAGACACTGCTGGCAGTGTGATACTTACAGGAAGGCAGAGTTCTTGGTTTCTGTTCCAGGCCAGAGGGGAGAACTGAAGGAGGACCTTAGGCCAGAGGGACCATCCCCCATACCCTAGGACTAGAGATGATTTCAACAAGTTGCTATAAATCTTTTTTTTTTTTAAGAGCAGGCAAAGAAGACAGAACCCAACCATAGAAAGTTATTATGGGAATAGAGAACATTTGGGTTCATCTTCAAAGGAGGATACTGAAAGGAAAAAAAGCCTGTCCTACCCCCAAAAAGTAAAGTCAAATGGTCACCTGCAAAGAAAGAATTTATAGAAGAACTTTAAAAAGACTTTGAGGAATTTTTTTTTAATAAGAAGAAAAAACAAGAAAATTATGAAAAGAAAGCCAACCAACTAGAAAAGGTGATCTAGAATCTTAAGGAAGGAAATGATTCCTTGAAAATTTGAATTGGGCAAGAAGAAGTCAGAAAAGTTATGAGACCAAGAAATAACTAAACAAATATGAAAAATAGAAGAGAAAGCAAAACATCTCATTAAAAAAACAAACGACCTGGAGAACGAATCAAGAAAACATAACAATAATCAGACTACCAGAAAGCTACCATCAAAAAAAAAAAAGAACTTTGGGGCGGCTAGCTAGAACAGTGAATAAGAGCGCCAGCCCCGGAGTCGGGAGGAAGCGGGATCGGTTCCAGCCTCAGATACTTAACACCCACACAAAATAACTGGCTGTGTAACCTTGGGCAAGTTACTTAACCCCAAATGCTTAAAAAAAAAGAAAAGAATCTTGATACAATAATACAAGAAATAAAGAAACTTGTCCTGAAGTGTTAGAAAAAGAGGGGAAGGTAGAAATAGAAGAAAAAAAAATCCACCAATCACCACCTGAAAGAGATCCTACAAGGAAATCCCACAGGAATATTATAGCTAGATTTCAAAACCCCCAGAGCAAAGAGAAAATTTTATGAGTAAGAAGGAAAAAACAGTTCAAAAATATTGCGGAGCCACAATTAGAATCACAGAAGCCTAGAAGCGGCTACATTAAAACACTGCAGATCTCAGAACATTATATGTCAAAGAGCAAAAGACTTGGGCTTGCAGCAGAAAATATCATTTCTTGCAAAGTTAAGCATAATCCTGAATGGGGAAAAAAAATAGATATTCAGTGAATTGCCAGACTTCTAAAACTTTTTTTTTGCAAAAAGACCTAAAATCAACAAAATATCTGACATACAAGATTTAAGAGAAACATAAGGTAAACACGAAAGACTAATTTTAAGGGAACTCAATAAGGTCAGAATGTTTACTTTTTCTACGAGGAAATGTAAATTGTATGCCTAAGATTGTTATTAGCAATTGGGTAATTTTGAAAGAAAACATTGGGGGAGAGTCAAGTAGGAATGCGATAGTAAAAAGCAAACGGTCTAGGAAAAAGCAAAAAGAGTAATTATCTTATACAAATGAGGTGCAAGAGGAAGAAATGACACAGAGGAAGTACATGGGGGAAGAGAGCTGGTTAGTTACGGAACCCTACTCTCATCATGGATGGGTTAAAGAGGGAGCAATACATATATATCGAAGGAGGGCATAAAAGTCTTCTAAATTCAGAAAGAAATAAAATGCTAAGGGAATAGGGAAGGGAGAGAGGATAAAGGAGCGATCTTTGGTGTGGTGGTAGGTTAAGTAATAGGAGGGCAAGGTAGTGGGCAGAAGCAAAGCAGGCGTCAGGAGGGATAGGAAATAGGAGATGCACCGTAATGGAAATGGGAATTTGAAGATCATCCCTGCCCCCAATAGACCAAATGTAATCACATGGAGCCTGTGGTAGGAAGAGTTTGCTAAAGGATGGAGCAGAGCCCACAGGAAGCTGGAAGTCAGAGCAGTTAGACAGAGTGAGGAGAGAAGAAGCAGACAAGTAGACAGCTAGGCTTATGGGAAGGCTAAAGGATGATGGTGTGGCTCCATGCTGTATTATGGTGTATCAACTTCTTTGCTGCTATGATGGATTTGACTTTTCTGGTACTGGGATTTGGCTTTCTGGTTTGGGGATTCAGTTTTCTGGTGTCTGAATAAATGTTTTGCTTCTGTCTTCTATATGAAGAGTCTGTTCTCTTTTGCCATTCTGAACTGTGCCACCATATTCAGAGTTGCCAATTGCGTTGGTGCTACATACACATAAACATAAAATAAAGATAAGGAGTAGATTTATGAAGGGGGGGGAAGCATGATCTCAGACAAAGTTAAAGCTAAAATAGATTTAATCAAAAAAGAAAAATAGGTAAACTATACTACATGTCAGCCATATTAATCAATATTGTTTTAGACTATTTCAAATAACTAGACAGTATAAGGTTAGAATATTGCTATGGTGTCGAAAACAATGAGTTGGTGGACTTAAAAAATGTGGAAAGACTTAGTCAATGAAGGAAGACATTATCCACGCTCGGAGAAACAGAGGAGAAGCATATGAATGTATATATCCACATAGGAGTATAATAATAGATATCTAAGTATATATGCATGTATGTGTATATGTATATATTGTATTATGTGTATGTGTGTATATGTTTACACACACATACATATATACATACACACGTACATAAACAAATACACATACATCCGAGCTCTTAATTGTAGCCGGGGAGGGGGGAGAGGTAGGGAAGGGGGGGGAAGAAAGGGGAGAACAAAGTAAAAAAAGTGCACAGCAGAGAACAAAAGAAAACTTACAAGGAAGGAAAGAAAAGATGGACAGCTCAGAACATAATGTGTATTATTATTATTATTATTATTATTATACAGACTTTCTTGAAATGGAAATTTATTGCTGTATATTTAGAATGCTCTCTTACGTTCTGCTGTGGACATAGCAATGCTTTTTTTTTTCTTTTCTTGCTTTGTATTTAAGTTTATAATATGTTCCTTTTTCTTTTCTTATTGAGTATTTAAGTTTAACATAAGCTAATTTTTAAAAAAAGAAAAATGTTTTTTTATCAATTACAACACAATTGAAACTATATTAAATAAAGGGCCCTTGAAGGAAGGATTAAATGAGAACAAATAACCTAATCCTACAGAAGAGCTGGATCAAAGAACCAATCACAGAAACAATGAATTATTTCATCCGAGAAAATGACAACAATAAGACAGTGCTTGCAATTCAGTCAAAGCAATTCTCCCAATACTTTAATCAACAAGAGAGAAAAAGAATAAATCAATGAATTGGGCATACACCTAAAAAAGTTTTGTTTGTTTGTTTGTTAGTTTGTTTTTAAGATCCGCAAATAAAAAACCAAAGCTAAACACAAAAATAGAAATTCTGAAAAATTTAAAGCAAACATACCTGAAACAGGAGCTAGTCTTCTGAGACAGCTAAATGGCTCAGTGGATACAGCACTGGGCCTAGAGTCAGGAAAACCTGAATTCAAATTCGGCCTCAGACACTTAACAGCTGTGTGACCCCAGCAAGTCACTTTAACATCCTTTTGCCCTTAATCTACTGGAGAAGGAAATGGCAGTATCTTTGTCAAAAAAAAAAAAAAAAAAACCTCATGGTCCAAGGCATCACAAAGAATGAATTAGTCTTCTGAAAAGTCCAGCAAAATGGATTAACTGCTAGTTAATAAATATGATTTAAGGGAGAGAAACACCAAATTGCCAAGATCCATAATGAAAAAGAAATACTTAACAGTAAATGAAGAAGAAAGGGGGAAATAGTAGTATCATTTTGCTCAACTATATGCAAACAAATGTAAATGAATATTTCCTGAATCAGTTCAAATCTCAATTCATCCACAGGGTTCTCATCCCATGAAATTCTTATTCATGTTTCCTTTTCAGTCTTTTTATAACTTATTTGTAACAGTGCTGTAAGCCCTTGGGCTGTCCAGGGTCAGCCCTTCCTCTCACTATATAGCCAACTAACCTCATTTTTCAAATCAAACATGTCCTGGATGATATTACTTATAACACTTCTTTCTCTGATCCTATGGTGCTAGAATAAGTCATCACTGGAAACATGCTGCAGTTGGCTTACATTCACCATACATCTATAAATAAACCTTTGAAAAATGTAAAACATAAAAAACAAAGACCATATAGTATATGGTTTTAGGATAAAGAGCACATGGGTCATGGAGCTAATTTATCTTCCTATATCAGATACCTTAAATGAACTTGAACAGAGGGTTATATAATTACCTAAGACCCTAGATAATTCAAACCTTTGCCATCTGTAAAGCAGAGAAGTATAAGAAAAGCAATTCATAAATAGGCTGTGAAAATGTGAGTAGTTATCATTTATACATTCAGGTCTAGACTGTAGATTACACTGAGCAAGTCCTCAATTCTTATTTGCTGATGACTCCTATTTTTTACCCACATACACAAATATTCCTCTTTCCTGGAATGTCCTCCCCTGTACCTATAGAATCTTACCCTTCCATCAAGATTCAGTTGAAATTCTATCTCCCTCAGCCTTCCAGGATCTCTCCATTCTCTGAACTTCTGCAGCACTTAAAAGTGTACCAGGGGTGGGGAACCTGTGGGTCAAATGTGGCCCTCTAGGTCCTCAAGTGAGACCCTTTGACTGAATCCAAACTTCACAGAACAAATCCCCTCAATAAAATGATTTGTTCTGTAAAACCTGGACTCAGTCAAAAGGCCACACTCAAGGACCCAGAAGGCCACATGTGGCCTCGAGGTGACAGGTTCCTCACCCCTGTACCCTATACTACCTGACATTTAACCACATTCTACTACCTTGTGGAGAAGCAGCTAGGTGTCATGAATACAGCTGGCTTCAAAACTGGGACATCTGAGTTCTGGTCCTACCATTGACATATATGCCTCTGGCTAGGCTACTTCACCTTTCAGTGTTCTGAAATAATTCACAGATCAGGTGTCAGTCTGCATCTGTAGGAGTTTCCTCCTGGAGGAGTTCTCTATACCAGTGAAATTACAAGCCGAGACTCTATTCCTATCCCATTGTCTTGTATTCTTTAACACAGGCTTCAGTCTTTCTTTTCTAATCTGATTGTATATTCTTTGAAAGTGACATTATAGGCTGTAATTTATGCTACAAAGTTATCTTGCACTAGTTCAGAGCTAAACAAATATTAGGTGTTCCATAAAGACTTCTTGATTGAAATATTACAGAAAAGTTCCTTACCATTTAAAGCCTTTCATCTTCCTTTCAGAAAGAAATGTCACAGAGAGCTAACCAATGAGTTAATTAATATGAAGCACTCTAAAAATATACAACTTTCTATTCACATCAAGCTCATTAGTGTATCTGAGATGAAGGAAAATCCTAAAATAGAAGTCAATTAGGCAACAGTCCTATTCCTCCTCTCACCCCAAAAATGTATTTTATGATCTTGAGCTATCATCTTCCCTTTCCTCTGCCAAAGAGTCATTTTATTAATCTCAAACTCACTAATACTTTACACACACTTTACTACACTAATGCTACTTTACACACTAATACTATTCTTAGCCATCAACAAACATCAAAACTCTTATGTACCTACATGAAAAGAATTTATAGCCTCTTCTGCCTTGCCTCTGTTCATAAATGACCCTATTCAATAGTAGTAGCCTATCATACATGCCTGCCACACACAGAGATGTGACTAGAGACGATGAACACAAAGGATAACACAAGTTACTATTAAAAAGTTACTTTTGAGGGGTAGAGCCAAGGCGGCAGAGTAAAAACAGGACCTCCATGCAGCTCTAGGTCCCACCACCTCCAATACACATAAAAAAAAAAAAAAGGACTCTAAACAAATTTTAGAGCTACAAAACCCACACAGTGACAGAGAGAAACAAACCTCCCGCTGAAGGAAGTCTGACAGGCCGACAGGAAGGGTCTATCGTGTGGGTTAGGAGCCGAGATCGGTCCCATGGGACCCGCATGGTTCTGGCCCTGGGGCGGCCCTGACCAGCAGCGGCTAGAACAGACTTCAGGAGGGCGAATCACCAGAAGCTGTGGCAGTTTCCAGACTTCTCAACCCATAAACGCCAAAAAGAAAGTAAAAGGTCAGTCGGAAACTCTGTCGGAACAGAGGGACGAAAAAGCTCGGACCCACCGACCCCTGCCCCCGGGGTGAGAGGTGGCGGAGGCATGGCGGCGGCTGCAGCTGCTGCCGCATGGCTGCTTCCAGAACTCCTGGCCTGCAGATCTTAGGGAGACCAAGTGACCGACCATTCAGAGGGTAATCGCTCTTGCTTAAATCTGCTTGGATCTAGATCATAGTCCTGGGTGGTAGTCCTGGGGTGTGGGGCCAGTGGGCCAGAGCTTATGGGGGCTGCAGAGAGGGTGCCCTCCTAATAGCTCCGGCAGCCACAAAAACCCCGGCGACTTGTAACATAGCTCTCTGCAATCTGGGAACAGAGTTCTACCGTGGCAAAGAGCTCAAAAGTCAAGTAATTGGCTGGCAACATGAGCAAGCAGAGGAAGCACAAACAGACCGTAGAATGCTTTTGTTAAGGGACAAAAAGGATCAAAGCACAGAATGGGAAGAAGACAACAAAGTCAGAACTCCTGCATCAAAAGCTTCCAAGAAAAATATGAATTGGTTACAGGCCATGGAGGAGCCCAAGAAGGATTCTGAAAATTAAGTAAGAGAAGTGGAGGAAAAATTGGGAAGAGAAATGAGAATGATGCAGGAAAATCATGAAAAGCGAGGCAACAGCCTGCTAAAGGAGACCCCAAAACATACTGAAGAAAATAACAACTTAAAAAACAGAACTACCCCAAATGGAAAAAAAAGGGCCCAAAAAGCCAATGAGGAGAAGAATGCCTTAAAAAACTGAATTTGCCAGATGGTAAAGGAATTTCAAAAACTCACTGAGAAGAATAACTCCTTCAAAATTAGAGTGGACTAAATGGAAGCTAATGACTTTATGAGAAATCGAGATACTATAAAACAGATCCAAACAAATGAAAAAATAGGAGGCAATGTGAAATATCTCATTGGAAAAACCCCTGACATGGAAAATAGATCCAGGAAAGAGAATTTAAAAATTATTGGACCGCCTGAAAGCCACGATGATCAAAAAAGGAGCCTAGACACCATCTTGCAAGAAATTATCAAGAAAAACCGCTCTGATATTCTAGAACCAGAGGGCAAAATAGAAATTGAAAGAATTCACCAATCGCCTCTTGAAAAAGATCCCAAAAAGAAAACTCCTAGGAATATTATAGCCAAATTCCAGAGTTTCCAGGTCAAGGAGAAAATACTGCAAGCAGACAGGAAGAAACAATCTGAGTACTGTGGAAACACAATCAGGATAACCCAAGACCTAGCAGCTTCTACATTAAGGGATCGAAGGGCTTGGAACGTGATATTCTGGAGGTTAAAGAAACTAGGTTTAAAACCAAGAATCACCTACTCAGTAAAACTGAGTATAATGCTTCAAAGGAAAATATGGTCATTCAGTGAAAGAGAGGATTTTCAAGCATTCTTGATGAAAATAAAAAAACAGAGCTGAACAGAAAATTTGACTTTCAAATACAAGAAGCAAGAGAAGTGTGAGAAGGTAAACAGGAAAAACAAATCATAAGGAACTTATTAAAGTTGAACTATTTACATTCCTACATGGAAAAATGATCATTATAATTCATAAGACTTTTCTTCAGTATGAGGATAGTTGAAGGGAATATATGTGTGTGTGTGTATATATGCATACATATATGTATGTAAAGAGGGCATATGTATGTATGAACATATATGTGGGTTGCGCGTATGTATGTACATGTACACATAGACACAGGGCACAGGATGAGTTGAATATGAAGGGATGATATCTAAAATAATAAAATTGAGAGTTGAGAGGAACATATTAGGAGGAGAGAGGGAGAGATTAGGGTAAATTATCTCCCATAAAAGAGGCAAGAGAAAACTGTTACAATGGAGGGGAAGAGCAGGAAGGTGAAAGGGAAATGGGTCAACCTTACTCTCACTGAATTTGGCTTAAGGAGGGAATAATATACACACTCAATTGGGTTATCTTACCCTGCAGGAAAATAGGGGGGAAGGGGATAAGAGGGGGAGGAGATTACAGAAGGGGAGATGATAGAAGGGGGGGGCAGATTGGGGGAGAGGGTAGTTAGAAGCAAACACTCTTGAAAAGGGACAGGGTCAAGGGAGAAAATAGAATAAGTGGGGGGGGGGCAGGATAGGATGGAGGGAATTATAGTTAGTTTTTCACAATATAACTACTATGGAAATGTTTTGCGGAACTACACACCTACAACTTATATTGAATTACTTATCTTCCCAGTGGGGGTGGGTGAGGAGGGAAGAAGGGAAAAAATCTGGAGCTCAAAGTTTTAAAAACAAATGTTTTTAAAAATTGCTTTTCACATGCAACTGGGAAATA
Organism: Petaurus breviceps papuanus; assembly: GCF_028583685.1. Classification (NCBI taxonomy): domain Eukaryota; kingdom Metazoa; phylum Chordata; class Mammalia; order Diprotodontia; family Petauridae; genus Petaurus; species Petaurus breviceps. The sequence goes on along the minus strand of NW_027186279.1, from coordinate 12,813 downwards.
AGATACACAAGCACTAGGGTATAGAAATCCATCTTATCCTACTAGAAAGCTGGTAGATTAGGGATTAGGGAAAGGAGTACTCATTAGGCTTGCTATTTTGGGATGGGGGTAGTGGAAACATGGGGAGAAAAATTTGTAACTCAAAATCTTGTGGAAACGAATGTTGAAAACTAAAAATAAATTAATTAATTGAAAAAATTACTTTCATAAAAAGATAAATACTTTATTATCATTTTCTTCTGCCATGTTAAACTTGTACATCAAAAGGGCATCATAGCATAAATTCTATCAACATCCAACCTCAGCACTAGCACCTAAAAACCATGCCATCTTATCTGTGGGTACATAAAACATATTTGGTGATAATGCAAAAAGATTTGAAAGCGAATTCCTTCAGATAAAAATTAAAAATTCATCTATTCTTTCCCAGAAAATTTACTGAGTATCCACGATATGCAACACTATGCTGTAGCCTGTGAAATAATTAGGCAATGAAAACTGCTTTTAAAACAAGTACAGCTTTTATATTTTCAAGTAACGTAAGGAATTCTGCTAAAGTTGGTGTTTAGTCAATTAGTTGTGTCCACCTCTTCATGACCACTTTTGGGATTTTCTTGGCAAAGATACTGTAGCAGTTTGTCATTTCCTTCTCCAGCTCATTTTGCAGATGAGGAAACTGACTTCCCCAGGGTCACATAGCTAGGGTCGGAGGCTGGTTTTGAATTCAGATCTTCCTGACTCCAGGCCTGGCACGCTATCCACTGTACCACCCAGCTACCTAGACTCTGCTAACGTAGAATGAACTGAATCTTAAAACCATAATACTTGTTAAATTATTTGTCAGAGAGGCAGGTAAATTTAAAGTCAAGTTCAGGTCTTCCCTCAGACACATACTGGCTATGTGACTTATGGGCAAGTCATTTAACCTCTTGATTCTCCTAGGGAAATCTCTAAATAGAAAATCACAAAGGAGCTGCTGATCTGCACTGTTAGAGGGGATTCAAGTAAAAGGGGTTCCCTATATCAATGAAACCAGAGGTCTTTCTCCTGCTTCCCCTAATAGTGTCACCCTTGGCTAACTCCTTTAACCTCTTGAACCTCAATTTCCTTAACTGTAAAATCACGCAGAGCTCTAAACCAATCATAATACAAAAGTCTAATTATACACAAGTGATGGGATCCCAAGAACTGAGACACAGTTCTTCTAGATATGTACCAAACTACAAAAATCAATGCATCTACAAAGAATCACAGAATGTTAACCCTAGAAGGGACCTTGTAAATCACTTACTTCAATACTCTTATTTCACAAGTGAGGAAGTCCCCTAATCTCTGTGATTCAAATGCCAAGAAAATTACGGTCCCTCATTCTCTTTCTCCCTAGTTTTATCTTAGATCAGTTTAGCTTTAATTCCCTTAAGCCCCTATCGTACTCCATCTTCTGTATTCTGCAGTCTTGAACCCCAATACATTGTTAAATGTCCCTCCATTCTAAATTTTTTCCTTTCACTCTCCTACTTTCTGTTACTCAATGAAATCTTGTTTTGTTCAGTAGTTGAGCCCTGTCCAAGTCTGTGTGATCCCATAGACCACATAGCAAGCGAAGCCGTTCTATCCTTTACTATCTCTCAAAGTCTATGTAAGTTCAAGTTCATCGTTCATCGTTTCCATGACACCATCTATCCATCTCATCCTCTGCCATCCCTTTTGCCTTCTGCCTTCAATCTTTCCCAATATGAGGTTCTTTCCCAATGAGTCCCGTCTTCTCCCTGTATGGCCAAAGTATTTAAGCTTCAGCTTCAGTGTTTGACCTTCCAGTGAATAGCCTGAATTAATTTCTTTAAGTATTGATTGATCTGACCTCCTTGCTGTCCAAGGGATTCTTCTCCAGCACCACAATTCGAAAGCATCGATTCTGCAGTGCTCAGTTTTCTTTATACGCCAACTCTCACAGCCATACACTGCTACTAGAAAAATCATAGCTTTGACTATATATAGACCTTTGTCAGCAAGACGATGTCTCTGATTTTTTAGTATACTGTCCAGATTTGTCATAGCTTTCCTTCCAAGGAGCAAATGACTGCAGTTGCCATCTGCAGTGATCATTGAGCCCAAGAATATAAAATCTGACCCTGTTTCTACTTCTACCTCTATTTGCCAGGAAGTGATGGGACCAGTTGCCAGGATCTTAGCTTTTTTGATGTTAAGTTTCAAGCCAGCTTTTCCATTCCCCTCTTTCCCCTTCATCAAGAGGCTACTTAATTCTTCTTCACTTTCTGCCATCATAGTAGTAATCATCTGCATATCTGAGATTGTGGATATTTCTCCTGGCAACTCTAATTCCAGCTTTTGATTCATTCATTCATCCAGCCTGGCATTTTGCATGATGTACTCTGCATATAAGTTAAATAAATAAGGTGACTGTATACAGTCTTGTCATACACCCAATGAATAATGTTTCATGTCCAGTTCTCACTGTGGCTTCTTGCCCCGAATCCATATTCCTCAGGAGACAAGTAACATGATCAGGTACTTCCATCTTCTTGAGGGCTTGCCACATCTTGTTGTGATCCACACAAGTCGAAGGCTTTAGTGTAGTCAATGAAGCAGAAGTAGATGTTTTTCCGGAACTCCCTTGCTTTTTCCATGATCCAGCAAATGTTGGCAGTTTGGTCTCTAGTTCCTCTAACTCTTTGAAAACCAGCCTGTTCTTCTGGTAATTCTCAGTTCACACATTGCTGTAGTCTAGCTTGCAGAATCTTAAGCATGATCTTGCTGGCATATGAAATGAGTACAACTGTTTGGTAATTTGAACATTCCTTGGCATTGTCCTTCTTTAGGATTTCCAATACACTGGCCACTGTTGAGTTTGCCAAATTTGCTGGCATATTGAGTACAGCACTTTAACAGCGTCCTCTTTTAGGGTTTTAAATAGCTCAGCTGGAAGTCCATCCTCTCCAGTAGCTGTACTGTTAGCAATGCTTCCTAAGGCCCATTTGACATCATTCTCCAGGTCTGGCTCTAGATCAATAAGCACACCATTGTGGTTATAGGTGATGCCAAGATCTTTCTTGTATAGTTCTTTTGTGTATTCACGCCACCTCTTCTTAACCTATCCAGCTTTTGTTAAGTCCCTACCATTGTTGTCTTTCATCATGTCCATTTTGGCATGAAATGTCCCCTAGATATCTTTTATTTTCTTGAAGAGATCTTCTCTTTCCTATTCTATTGTTTTCTTCTGTTTCTTTGCATTGCTCATTTAAGAAAACCCTCTTATCTCTCCTTGCTATTCTGACGAATTGTGCATTTGGCTGAGTATAGTGTTCCCTTTTGCTTTCCTTCTTTCCTCAGGTATATGTAAAGTCTCATCAGATGGCCATTTTGCTTTCTTTTTCTCTGAAATGTTTTTTTGCTGGTGCCACCTATACAATATCACAAAAGAAATCTTACTTTCTTCTGAAGAGATCACATTCCTTGCCATTGTTTTTCCCAATACAAGAGCTTTTTTTTTCCCCCTAAATCATGCATGCCATCAAACAAAGTGTCAGGGAAGTCAGCATCTTCCTTGCTCTCTCCATAGCCACTTCTAAACCATCCCTCTGGCAACTTCCAAGCTTCACTCTTTTTTCTTTGAAATTCACACAACTTGTCCAGGTCCTAATTGTTGCTATTTACCAGCCTACAAGAAGCTATTCCTTCTCTTCCTCAACAAATTCAATCTCTGGCTCAGAATTCCTTTCCCCTGCCAAAAGACCTGTTCTCAAACCTGGTGACTTTAACAGAGCTGTTAATTATTTTTCAAACACCCTGTGCTCTCACAAGTCATATACCTCTTCAATTCCCATGAACACCATGTTCATGCTATCTTAGCCACCTACAGAAGTGATCACACCTTACTTAAACCTAACCATCATCACCAAAATCAGTTTCACCTCAAAGATTTTAAACTCAGAAATTACCCCTCTGATAGGTGGTATTGTGGATAAAATGCTGAATTTGGAGTCAAGAAGACCTGAGTTCAAATCCTGCCTCAGACATTTATCAGCTGTGTGACCATGGGCAAGTCATTTAACCTCTTAGTGCCTCATCTGAAAAATAAGGATAACAGCACCTACCTCCCTGGATTGCTGTAATGATAAAATGAGATAATAATAAACTGCTCTGCTAATCTTCAAATGCTATGTAAATGCTAGCTAGCTATTATTTTTCATTCCTCAATCCTTTAACTTGTTCTTTGGCCTCACCATGAGCTCTCATCTCCCGATTCTTCCCTGCTCTTCTAACTGACCCGTTCTGACTTCACTTTCCTCCCTTCACAATCCTGACCAGTTAACCGGTCCAACAAGGCGCCTTGTTCCATTCTGGAACGCCCTGTGTCTTGTCCTGCTAGTCCTATGCTGTTCGATCCTAGAGGCAGGGTCCCTTCCTTCAGTACTTCCCACACTGTCTCCCACTCTGGACAATGTATAAATGCTAATGAGGAAGTTACAAAGTTCTCCACGTTAGCGCACGACAAATCTGTACAGGGTCCTCACAGCTTATGGCAATTCTGTGGGTCATTAGTATCTCCTTACAACAACTAACCGTCCCACATCTCTGTCCTCAGACCTCCACCTGGAACCCCAAGTGTCATGTAAACTTACTTAGAAGGTTAAAGCTATACCTTGTGAGCTCCCTCATATCCCTTAACCCATACTTCAAAATCTCACTAGATCTTCCCCAACCACTCCTTTGTTCCAGTCAGAGGATGATGATGTTATTCCCCCACATCTCAGAGAATCCAAGAGTTGGAAAAAACTCCAAAGACTGTAGGCCAAACGGTGCCTACAGAAAATCCTCTACAACAGAGGTGTCAAACTCTCAGGCCCCATGACGCTTCAAAACTTTCAAGTGTTAATGGAACCACTTAGAAAATGTTTAACAAAATAAATGAAACTACAGCAAAACACAGATAAGTTAATTTGCAAAATCTGTTTCTATTTGAATTTGATACCACAGCTCTAGCAATATACCTGACAAGGAGACATCAAAACTCTTTTTGAATACCAATTAAAGGAACCCACAACCTCCCAAGGATGCCCATTCCTTTTTCATATAGCTATGATAGTCATCCTGTTCCCTGCTGGATATCTCGTTCAGGAGCCTGCCCTCACCTTGTGTGCCCTCTACTCAATTTTCTTCTAGCTCTATCTACCAGCCCTTTCCTCGCTTTCAGAAAACATTGTCCCTTATCCTTAAAAACAAAAACAAAACCAACCTTCACTTAACAAAGCTATCCCCTCAGCAGTATCAATCAATACTTCAGGAAGCATTATTAAGCACCTACTGGGTGCTACCAGGAACCAGGCTAAGTGCTAAAGATACAAAACAAATGAAATATTCTGTGCTCTCAAGGAACTTAAGAGTCTATAAAGGAAAAGTATGTGTGTGTGTGTGTGTGTGTGTGTGAGAACATCTATAAACAGAAGTCAATAAATACAATATAAATTATTATTATAATTACCATTAAAAATTACTACAAAACAAATACAAGGGGAGACATGGGGAAGCAAAAGGCATCATAGATGGTGGCACATGAGCTGAGCTTTGAAGGCAGCTAAGCATTTCTAAAAGGACATGTGTGAGGAACATCAATAAAGCTAGTGTAGCTGAACTATTTAGTTATCTTAAGCAGTGTGTAAATATATATGTGTGTGTATATACATACACATTATACACGATCATATATACATATACACACGTGAACTAATTAGCCTGGAAAGGTAGGCCAGACCAATTTCAGAAAAACCTGGAAAGACTTGCATGAACTGATGCTAAGTGAGGTGAGCAGAACCAGGAGATCATTGTACACAGCAACACTGTGAGATGATTGACTGTGACAGACTTAGCTCTACTCAGGAATACAATGATCCAAGACAATTCCAAAAGACTTATGTTGGAAAATGCTAACCACATCCAGAGAAAGAACCATGGAGTCTGAATGCAGATCAAAGTGTCTTATTTTTACCTTTTGTTTGTGTTTTTTTCTTTTTTGTGATTTTCCCCTTTTGCTCTGATTCTTCTTTCACAACTTGACTAATGTGGAAATATCTTTAATACGATTGTACATGTCCAGCCTATATCCGAAGGAGAAAAATTTGGAATGCACATTGAAAACTATCTTTACATTATAAGGCCCGGGGGGGGGGGGGTTGGGGGGGGAAAAGAGGGAGGGGGAAGGAATAAAATACTATTAAGAAGGAAGAAAAAAGGTAGGCCAGAGTCAGGTATTAAAAGGTTTTAAATGCCAATTCTCCAATTCACCAATTCATTATTCACCCTGCTCATTTGGGTATTATCAATGTTCTCCTAAATGCTAAGTCTGATAGCTTTCTTCATTCCATGTGCTTCTTGACTTTTCTGAACAATTAGACACTGCTGACCATCTGCTCTCATCTTCAGTCTCTTCTCCACTGCTTCTATGACATTACTGTCTCACCACTTCAAACGGTACAATTATAATCTCTACACAAAAGAATGATATCTGAACTCCAGGCTCCCCCATCTCCAACTATATGCTGTGCATATCCCCCTAGATATCACATAGGCATAGAAACTGAATTCATCACCTTCTTCCCTTAAACCTGCCCTTGCTCCCAACTTCCCTATTTCTGTTACTAATAGCATCTTCCTAATCACTCAGGTTCAAAATTTCAATCATCTTCAACTCTTATCTTTTTCCTTATCATCATAGTCAGCTTCCCAAATCCTGTCAATTCTACTTCCAACACATTTTATATCTGTTTATATCTGTCTCCTCCTCTCCATTTCTCTACCACCACTACACATCACTTCTCACCTAAACTATTATAATGTCGTCCTAACTGGTCTCTTGTTTATCATATAGTTGTTAGGATCTTACTAAAATAGATCTTAACATCATCACTTATCTGGTCTACAATTTTCAGTGGCTCTGTTGTCTACAGAATCAAATCCAAGTCTTTAGCCAGGAATTTAAAGCCCTCTACAATCTGTGCCACTCCTACCATTCTAGTGATTTACTCCCCTTTCCACAATCTATTCCAGCTAAATTAGACAAAACTGCTGTTCCCCAAATTCTACATGTTCTCTCCCATTCACTTCCCTTTCCCTTTATCAGAGGTGAGCAATCCATCTTTCATGCTCTTCCTTAACTATGCCTTTCAGAATCCTTCAAGGCTCAGCTCAAGCAATACCTTCTTCCTCTTGAAGCCTTCCCTGATCTCCCCAACTGAAAGTACGATGATAAGATTTAAAGATGGAAGAGAACTAACAGGTCACCTAGTCAACACTCTTTCATTTTACAGCTGAAAAAACTGAGGCCCAGAGACGTCAAGTCATTTCCCTAAATCACAGAGGTAGGATCCTGGATACGGGGTTCTTTGCACACTACACCTAGCTGCGTCAAATTTTCTTAATATAATTTAACTAGATCTCTCTCCTTTCTCAAGCTCTCACTCTATAAAAATATTGTCTCTCTCAATATAATGGTAAGTTTCTTGAGGGCAAGAGTCTATGACATCTGATGTAAGTACATGTATATGTGTTTATGTATACAATACACTTGCATAAAATATATCCCATTCCATCTCATCTCTTCCAAAAGACTGCTCCCCCCGCCCTCGCCTTGTCACCCCCACTCTCATTTATCTTTGATCTCACCCTGTGATTACTGACTACAAACGTGCTCATGTCTCATCCCTGCCACCTACAAATATCCTCAAAAAACAAAAATCAAAATGTATCACCCTCAAACAACCCTCACTAGGTCCATCCATCCCCGCTAACTATCATATCATATCTCTCCTGGTTAAACTCCATGAGTCACCCATCTACAATAGCACTTCCTCTCCTCTCACTTTTCTTAAATCTACAACCTGGCTTCCAACCTCATTGTTCAATTGAAACTGCCCTCCCCAAAATTACCAATGCCCTCGTAATTGTCATCTCCGATGGCCTTTTCTCAGTGATCTTTATTTCTTTGCAGCCTTTGATGCTGTCAATCACCCTCTTCTCATTATTCTCTTCTCTCTTGGTTTTTTGGGCACTACTTTCTCCTGGTTTTCCTCCTAGCTTTTTAATCACTCCTCAATCTCCTTTGCTAGATCTTTATCCAGGCCATGACTACTAACAGGGCTCTGTTCTGGGCCCTCTTCTCCCTCTATACTATTTCACTGGGTGATTTAATCAATTCCTATGAATTTAATTTTTATCTCTATGCTGATGATCTCGAACCTAACTTCCCTGCTGACCTCCAATCTCACATCTCCAGTTCCTCATTATACATCTTGAACTGGATGTCATATAGACACCTTAAATTCAACATGTCCAAAAACCCTTCCCCCTTCCAAACTTCCCCCATTACTGTCAAGGGCACCCCCTAGTCCCTCAGGCTTCAACCCAGATATCATCCTAATTCCTCATTACCTTTCATGACCTCATAGGCAGTCTGTTGTCAAAACTTGTCAATTTCACCTTTGCAACATCTCTCAAATATGCCCCCTCCTCTCCTGTAATACTGCTACCACCCTTACCTACTCACACCTGGACTACTGCAATTACCTGTTGGTCTGCCTGATGCTGATCTCTCCCCATCCCGTCCTTCCCCCATTCAGCCACCAAATAATTTTTGTAAAGCACAGATCCAACCATAGCACCACCACCAGCCCCAAATGTCCCCCCTCCCCATCACCTCCAGGATTATAGATAAAATCCTCTGGTGTTCAAATTCCACCATAACCTCACCCCCCTCCCTACCTTTTCAGTCTTCTTATTTTCTAAATATCTTATTAACATATCCCATGACTTTTCCATCCAGTGGCAATGGCCTCCTTACTGTTCCATGAACAAGATACTCCATCTCTCTACTGTGGGCATTTTCACCATGCCTGGAGGGATTTCCCTCCTCATCTCTGCCTCCTGGCTTCTCTGGCTTCAGAACTTAGATAAAATCCTCTGTTGGCAGGAAGCCTTTCCCTATCCCTCTTAGTTACAGTGCTTTCCCTCTGTTGATTATTTTCTGTTTTCTGTATCTAGTCTGCTGTACTAGTCTGCATGTTGACTCTCCCATTAGACTGCCAACTCTCAGGGCAGGAACTGTCTTTTGCCTTTCTTTGTATTCTCAGCCCTTAGGACAGAGCCTGATATTATAGTAGGTGCTTAATAAATGCTTATTGACTTGTCTATTCATGTCCCCAGTGTTTGGCAGTGTTTTGCACAAACCAGGGCCTTAATAAATATTTAAATGGTTTGTGACAGTTGCTGCAGTTGTTGTTTTTTTTTTAACAAAGCACTGAAACAAAGCCCCACTATGATGAAGCCTGTCCCTAATGTTAAAAGCAGGATTCTGAGAAGCAAAAACTAAGCTGCTACTAAGTAACATATCCTGCAGGAAAATAAGCCCAGCTCCTAGCGATAGGACATCTGAAGGAGCCACGCATGTAAATTACCAGATTGCTAAACAATTAATCGTTTGCAAACTTCAGCCAGGGAACATCTACCAAACAAGATCACTGCCTGTAAAGTGTAGTCCCTAGGTCTACCACATTTTAGCCTCAGTGATCCTACCTCTTGGTATATTTTAATAACTGAGCCTAGAGCTACACCTCCAGACAGGAGTTTACAAATGTACTGCAGAAGCTTTACAGCGCTCCTCCCACAGGTGGGAAGGAAAAAAAAAAAAGGAATGAAATAATTTTGTTCATCAAATCTGTACTCTTAATTTAGAGGAAAAACCCTTCTCCCCGCTTCCCATCATTACTCAGAGCAGAAAAGATTCCTTATACTTTCCCCTGGAGCTTTACAAATTCGGAAAGTGCTTAACGCAACCCCCGCCGCCCCACCTCACCCCCCCCCCCTACAGCTGTGAAGTACTGTGTGCGCCGGGACCTCGTCCAGGGGATGGGATGGACCGTCAGTGTCCCAATCGCTCTTACCTGGGGACGCAGCTGGGACTAGAGCCGTCGATCTCCCAGGTGGCGAACAGGTTCATGGGCACAGGCGTGTTCAGGGTGCCGGGCCCCGCGGGGAAGCTGAGCCTGCCTTTCTCCGCCATGGTGCAAGCCGGCCAGATTCTGAGGGCCAAGCCCCTGTCCCAGCTGCAGCCTATCCCCCGAGCCTGGGGGTGGGGGAGGGAAGGACGGTAAGCTGGCGAGGCCCTCGTTCGGTGCGGCCCGGCCCGGGTCGGGGCTTACGAGAGAGAGAGAGAGAACTCGGGTAACACTCCCGAGGCTGCGGAGGGACCCAGGCTGGAGACTGTAGTCCGAAGCGGGGGTGGGGGATGGGGGATGGGGGGCAAAGGGGTTTACATGGCTATGGCTGGCCGCGGGTCGGGGGAGGGGAAAGGCACTTCGACCCCACACAGCTGGTAGGAGAAAGTAGTGGCCGCTCGGCGCGCGCTCGCCCGCTCAGTCACAGCAGAGACCGAACAGCAAGAAGGACTAACCAGCGGTCGAGACTCCGAGCCCCGCCCCACTAGCTACTCCACAGCCGTAATCAGAAGAGACCACAAGCGCCTGCGCACTGAAACTAGACAGAGGAAAAAAGACTACCAACTAGAGAGTAAGCAGTCCCCTCCAAGCTCCTCAGTTGCTTGGTAGACGCCCCGGCGTCGATCCGATTGGCTGAGCCCACTTTGAGCTCACGGGTCAACGAACCAATCAAGACCCAAGTTGATCGCTCGCCGGAAATGAGGTACAGGACTGGTTGTCTTCCTCCCTCTTCTATCCCTCATTCTCAGCAGGCTGCAATAATCCGTCCTTTTTGCTCCGTGCCCCGCCCATCTCGGGCCTTGCCCTAGGCTGCCCGGGCCGGCCCCATCGGCACGCCCTTGCGTAACCCGTGCCTGCCTTGAGAGTTAGCGATTGGCAGTTTTCGTGGGGAATACTGCACCTGGCGGAGCCGTTTATTTGTGATTTACTAAACTGCCTAGTCTTAGACTTAACTGGAGCGCGGTGGGGTGAAAAAGAGACCCAGAAAGACTTCGGCACTCCAGAGGGTTGGGTCCCAAAAAGTCAGAGAGGGCCTGAGAAGCTTAACTCCTGCGAACAAGTTAGGTCAGAGCAGCCCCACCCCGAGGGAGCCGCTAGGATCGTAAAACAGCTCAATAGCAGCTGTGGAGAGGTCAACACCAAACAATTAGAGGATGGTTTACCTAAATGATAAATGGCCCAAGGATATAAACTGGCATTTTTCAAGGGAAGAAATACGAACTGATTCACTAGTAATCACAGCAGCAGTTCTCAAATTTTTTTTGGTCGAAGACCTCCCCTTTCTGATAAATGTATTTGAGGACTCCAAAGCGGTTGTTTTTGTATGTGGCATATATCTACGGATAAATTGATAAATTTAGTTAGTTCTGGTGCCTTCCCTCTGTTAATAATTTCCTACTCTGTATATAGCTTGTTTGTATATTTTTGTCGTCTCCCCCATTAGATTGTGAACTTTCTGAATGCAGGGAGTACTTGGTCTATTACCTCTTTTTATATTCCCAGCACTTATGGTAGTGTCTTGGTCTTTATAATTGTTTATAGACTGATTATTAACATTGTAAAATAATCAGTCCATTACATTTTAACACAAATAGCATTTTCATGAAAAAATTACTATTTTTCAAAACAGAAAAATTTAATGAGAGTGGCATTGATTTATATTTTTGCAAATCTCTTTAATGCCTGGCTCGATCGAAGATAGTTGAGTTCTCATATATTTCTAACTTCAATCTGTTTTGATATTGTTTTGGTTGAAGTATGTGAGGAAGATCCAGCTTCGAGTTGGAAAAGGGAAGAATAATAGCTATTTCAGAACTGTGGATCATCTTGTCCTCAAGATACCCTTGCCAGCCACCTATAGTTTCACAGAGCTTGCCTTCCCCATGACCAAGAATCTTCCACAATTCATCCCCTTTCCAGGTGTAAACATCTGACTGACTTCCTGGGACAGCTCTTCCTGAAGTTGTACTCTTTGTGGACACTGATAGCCAGCCTACCTGAACTCACTTCTCAAGTACTAGCATACTTCCCACCCCATCCCAGTGATTCTGAACCCTCCCTTGCATTGTTCAGACCCCAGGCTCCATCCCCCACTGACTTATTCCCATTCCCTTCAAAGCAGTGCTGTGTTCTCTGGACATAGGTAATGAAGAAGATTTCATGCTAAACTTTTTCCTTTTTTGTTCCAACTGGCCTCTCCTGATGATAGATCTGCCCTGGCTACCGTTTCCAGCACCGGATTGCACTTACACTTATACTCCTGGCTCGCTGGTTGTGGTGGGGGAGTAGGATTACTCCTTGCTCCCCATTGGCATTTTCAGGTTCTTCCTCTACCACCATCACTCAATAACCTCTCTTCCTTTAAGATTTATTCAATCCATATTTCTAAGCAAATCAAGACTCTGGTAACTGTTGTCCATAGACCCCCAGGAGACACTCTTGTTCCTTCCTCAGTGAGGTCATCACCTGGCTCACAGTCTTTCCTCTGCAACTCTTGCTGTCATACTAGAAGACTTCAACATACATATTTGTATTCCATCAAACACCATAATCCCTCAATTCCTCAATGGACTCATTCCTCTACCACACAACAGTTATACACAGAGATAGTCATTCCTTTGGTCTTGCCATCGAGAGTTCTGAAATCTTCTTCTTAACTGACCATAAGGCTTTCTACCTCTCCTTCTGTGTTCCTTTACTGAACCATATTCTTCCTCCACACCATGACCTTAAAACCCTTGACCCCTCATTCCCCCCCACCATGCCGTCAGACGTGCACTAGCCAAGTCACTCTCTTCTCTTTTCC
>NW_027186278.1:0-13137 GCF_028583685.1 Petaurus breviceps papuanus | reverse complement strand
TTGCTGCCACCCCCACCTGAGACACCTTCCCTCCTCCACTGCCATTTGGACTCAAGCCTCCCAGTCCACACCTCAGCATCCCTCCTTGTGCTGTAAATTTCAGTGGTGATAGTTATTAGCTTTCCTGGGTGAGTCTCTGGAATGGCTTTTCCACCCCCTAAGCCCTCACTTTTGGTCTCTTTTATGCCATTTGCATAACTTTGGTGGAAGGTAGTTTACTGCCATGGTAAAGAGGTTTTTAAAACCAATAAAGTCAGCAGCCTTGAAAAGAAAAATTGAATGAGTTCTAGAGGGAAAAACTGAAAGGTAAAAGCAACATAAAACAGAAGGTGGAAAACCTAATCCAAATAGCATACTCCCTGAAAATCGGAACAGATCAAATAAGAAACAATACTCTGGAAACAAGACATCTTCTAACAAAATAAAAAAGATTGAAAAAATAGAAGAAAATATAAGACATATGGGGCAGGGAGATATAACTGAGTAAATTGAGTCACTTAAAGTAACAAGATACTATGTCCTGATGCATTAACCAGGAGAGAAGACTTCCCGATCAATTTAGATCTTCCGGAAAGCCACTGGATGAATTGTAATTTTATTACATAGGAAGTGTATTTTGATTAGCTGACGTCACATTCTGTGACTTTTCAAAAAAATGGAAGGATCCCACTCTTGCCTTGGCTAGAGGAGGACCTTGTGAGCTTTGAAGAGTTCAAATGATTTTGGACTTCCCATCAGTGTACCGGAACAGGTGGTAGCAGTAGCTGCAACAAGAGACAAGGACAGTTGGGTCACAATTAGGAAAGGAAATCCAAGGCTCTATCTACAAGGAATCCAACAGAAAAGCCTTACCATACTTAAAAGGGATATCTTGTGGACTCCAGCAAAAGGATTTCTAGAAACTGATACGTTCCCCCATTTGCAAATATGCTCTAAGCTTGAGACTACTTTCCTATATAGTCTGAGGTCTCAAGCCTTCTCTGACTCAAGGTAAGTCTCACCTCTTCTCACCCTGTAAGTCAGGTTTCTCCCCTCAAGCACCCTAGGCAATGATTGCAGGGGGCCTTGGATTGAGCCTTGGGTTGAAGTATGCTTGGGCACACTTCCCCCTTTTGACAAAGGGATGCCTTGCTTTGGGGAACACTTGCCGGTCAATTTTCTCCCTCTTCCAGCATGCCGACAGAGGCGAGTAGACAGCAGGGATTCTATAAGCTAACAGGCAAAAAACATGGGTCAGTTTCCCCCTACACCCAGGGATCTGCCCCTAGGTGATCTTAAAGTGAGTCTTACCTGGCTTCCATTAGTATCTGGAGGGACAAGCTAATGTTTGATTTGTGCTGGGGATCGTTGGCAATCCACTGTGAGCTTTTGGAACCTTCCTGTCATTTTCTGTCTCTGTCCTGTTTTTGTGTCTCTGTGTGAATGAGTGTGAGCATGAGTAATCTGACACCCTATAAGATTTATAATGCAATTGGACTTTCCTTGGAATGCCGTTATCTCTCTCTTCCCCTCTCCTTTCTTCCCCCTGCTGCTGAATGCAGGCGGCTGGCTGGAGGAGAGAAAGACAGAGAGAAATGTTTTATTGTTTAGGTTAAAGGATGGTAATGGTAAGTCAAAGAGTACAGGAAAAGTATCAGGTAAAAATCAGAAAGAAATAAGGCTATTTTCCTATTTACAGGAAAAGTGTGAACAGAGGTTTTGAGAGTAAAGGTTTGGGAACTCTGGGAAAGTTGTGGGGGAAAAAACCCAAAACTCTCTCTCTCCATTCCAACTCTGGCCAAGTTTTTAATGTGGAGAAACCAATAGAAAATAAAAGGGGGGGGGGGGGGGGGGGGGGGGAAGAGGGAATCTTTCCCCCTCAGATCAAAGAGGAAGGCTGACTAGCATTTAACCATTTCTTGCCCCACCTAAAAGAGAAAAGTTTTGTGTATCGGGATGCAACGAAAGGTAATTGAATTCATTCTGGTCATTTTTGAAAAATCAAAAGTGTCACTCCTAATTTGTTGCTAAAGATAAGTCAGAATTTATTATACTATTTGGCACTAAGGCAAATGGGGAAATCCATAGATCTGGAGAAAGAGACACCTCATAGGTGAAGCTTTGAGCTCTCCAGTACAGGGGTTGAGGGACAAAGTGCCACTGGATCTTTTTCCAAAGTCCCACTCACTTGGACTGGCAGGCTCAAAGTGCTCACTTTCAAAGAAGTTTTTTTCACTTCACACAGAAGTGAAGTTTACTGGAGTAAAAGTTAGAACAAAAACATTTTAGCAGATTCTGTTAACATCTCTTGTCCCAGATCAGATTAAGGAGAGTGATGAAGAACAGTAGAGAATTTGAGTTACCCTCCCCCACCTGCGAAAAGGGGGGAGGCATGGCAGCTATATCGAGGGCCCCATTGGCAACAGCCATGGGCCCCTGGGCACCCTGAAGCCCACACCTCGACGCAAGCAGATGAACCTCTCCTTTCAAAGCCCTAAGTCCACAACCAGGTTCTGCAACTGTGGGGAGAGGAGAAAAGCCTCTGTACTTGCTAAGTCCAACTTTCTATCAATACTTTTTTTAATGTGATGATCTGGAAACGCAATTAACTTCACTGTGTTATTATGGTATTTTTAAATTGCAGCAAAATTCTCTTATGTTGTAAAAACTGAGTGATCATTGTGAGCCAGAAATGGTTTTAGATAAAGCGATTTTTGATCTGAATTTTGTTGAAACTAAAAGATGGAGGGAAAAAATGTGTAAAACCAGTTATGTTACTTTATCAGTTCTGCTAACCCTGCCTTATAATGTTTATATCTGCCATTTAGAAAACCAGGTATTTACATCTTCACCTGTAGTTAAAGAGGAGGTTACAGCTAAAACAATTTGGCTATCATTTATGAAATCCTTAAGATTGTTAAGTTATTTGGGGTTACTGTTTTAATACTACAACCTAAAATTGTTCATTGATTACTGTATGTGGAAAGGAGGAGACTGGGTGAAAACTTTATTTGGATTGGTTCTGCCCATCCAGAGCAGTCCTCCCATATGTATGGGAGTTGGCAGGTAGGGACACCAGCATCAGGCCCTCCCTCCCTCCCTAGGTTCCGTGTCAATTCTCCTTATTTGGTAAAATTGCCAAAGCCCCTGGAAACCATCTGTATAGGCAAGGTCATCAGCCACAGGAAAGGAACTTGTTTTAGTCGTGCAGTTGCTAAATGATGAACTACTTATATTGCTGAGATGTTCCAATTTCATGAACAGTAGGTAGAAGGGATTTCTACCAAGTAGCTTTTACACCAGGACAAGTTTACATTTGAGAAGGAAAGTTGTTAAATGAAATCCCTTACATACTGTGTTTCCCCGCCAATAAGACACTGTCTTATTATGGTTTTTTTTTTTTTTTGGAAAGAAAAACACCAGAGGGCTTATTTTCAGGGGAGGGCTTATGTTGTCCTGCCTCAGCTCTCCTCCGTGGCACTGCTCTCAAGGGTGCCAGCAAGCAAATCACTGGGGAAGAACAGGATGACGCGCTCACTGCTGCAGCTCTGATTGGATGCAGCTCGGAGCGCGGCGTGCGTTTCACGGGGGGGGGGGGGGGACGGGGGATATAGGGGGTACCATAAATTAGCATGTAGCGCAGGGGATCACCTTCACTACAGTAGCAATCTCAATAGGGCTTATTTTAGGGGGATGGCTTATTTTAGAGGAATTTTACACAGTAAGGGGAGGGCTTATTTTCGGGATAGGTCTTATTATCGGGGAAACACGGTATGTGAGACTTGGTAAATCTTTATTGCTTATTGCAGCTCCATGAGAATAAAAAATAACTGAAACTAGCTCTAAGCTGTGATTGGTGAAACTTGTTGTTTAAGGTAAAAGACACTTGGGACCATAACTAATTTTGCTTTGAGTTTGAATTTGGGTATAGTTGTCTGCATTAAATCAGTATCTGAGAGAAATGCCACCAGCTACTCAGAGGGAATGTGATCCTGTACTGTTAACAGGTGCAAGTCTACGTTTGGGAAAAAGCCTAGGGGACAATCTTAGCCTCAATCTAGGATGAGAACCTCCTGGCTCAGTTTCTCCATGGTGTTCCTTTGAAAAGGAATGTTTTCCACCTGACTATTCCTGAGTCTAGCTATGGGGTGGTACAGATACTGCATGGTTGGAGGACCGTGACTCTATGTGAATTTAAACGGAGCCAAGGATGTTTTATCCTGTCATATGTGGTATATGTCACATGTCCCTGCTTTTTTCCTTCTATACCAGATTTCTATGATCAGAGCAAGTAGCCAGTAAAAGATGTGAGCTCTTTTGTTTTAGCCTACTGGGAAATCTAATATTATTTTTCATCTAGAATTAGAACATGTGCAGAAATTTATGCAAACTGCTTTAAGACTCACCTTAAAATGTTCCCAATGTTTAAAGGGATTGCAAAAGCAGTAGCCTTTAAAAGTAATGACTGTGAGCAGTCTCTTAACTGTTACCAATGTGAGATTCCATTACAATATCTTTTATACCTATTTTGACTAAGAAACTTTGTGATTGTGCAGTCGATAGAGAGCACCAGCACTGGAGTCAGGAGGACCTGAGTTCAAATCCGGCCTCAGACACTTAACACTTACTAGCCATGTGACCTTGGACAAATCAATTAACCCCAATTGCCCTGCCTTCTCCCTTCCAAAAAGCAAAAAACAAACAAGAAACTTTGTGATATCTAGGAATTCTGCAATTAACTAGAAACTTCGTTTGTTAATAATACTTTGGGAATTTATGTTACTTAAGGATATTTTACCCCAACTCAGTTTTAATGAATCTCCATTTTAAAAGTTTGTTTTTTGCTTTAAGGTGAAAAAGAGAGCTATCATTTTGAAGAAGTTTTCAACTAATTTTCTTCATGCAAGTTTAGTGATCATTTATAAAACTTAAAACTATTTTAAAAGAAGGGGAAATACTTTTAGAAGAATTTCTTCTTTTAATCTCTAGTGTGAATTTTAGAGGGTCTACTAAAACTTTCATTGGCAAGATAATTAATGCGAAGTTAATGTAATGAGCTGTAAAGCGGAACAGATCTTGCTGTTTTGATCTGAATTTGTAGTCATTCCATGGCCTAAGCAAGAGTTAAAGTAGTGTCTGAACTTATTATATGTAAAAGATTCAATTTCTGAAGTATCTCTTTCTTCCAGAGTGAATACAATCAGAGAAGTATGAATAAGCTTTGTGAAACAAGGATGTATATCTACTATTCAGTTGTGAGGTTTGAGTCAGGAATTTCTGTTGTTTAAGGCAGTTCAGCTGTGTTAGTGAACAGTAGTAACTTATGAGGTATCTTGTCTATGTAGAAATATAAAGGAAAGTGAAATAGTCTGAGTAATGGGTTCAAAAGATTTGGAAAGATAAATGAAGGTTCAGATGAAAATATGGAAGGCAGATAAGAAGGTTTGGGGACAAATGGGGGTCATCCAAATCGATTCTGTCCCTAGATAGTTGCTTGGGATACATTTCTGCAAATTTCAGATGGTTTAAGTATGCTGAGTGTGAAGAATGTTGGCAGTATTGTAAGAAAGGAAAATTATGTAACTTGGTTTGAAAGTTGACAGCTCAATCAAATTTCAGATGGCCCTGCTGGAAAAGGATACTAGTCTATACTCACCCTACTTCTGGCCATTTTCCTCCTACTCCTTTTGGGCCCTTGTTTGTTTAATCTCTTTGCCAGATCTGTCTCTTCTAGGCTCAGTGCCCTTCAATTGCAGATGACATCTCAGGCTGAGTACCAACCACTGTCCGAGATCACAACCCATCACCCCCTGGACCTGACATCAGCCAAGTTCTGGACACTGGCTACAGACCCAGCCCCTTG
This sequence comes from Petaurus breviceps papuanus, assembly GCF_028583685.1. Lineage (NCBI taxonomy): Eukaryota > Metazoa > Chordata > Mammalia > Diprotodontia > Petauridae > Petaurus > Petaurus breviceps. The sequence continues at coordinate 7,295 of NW_027186278.1, read as the reverse complement.
AATGAGGGGACCTGTAAGGCAAGGACAGCTCTATGTCTTCCCTCAGCATGAAGCAGTTTGGGAAGCTGAGACCTTTGTCCCTTATCCCAAATGATTTGGGGTCCCATCTGTTTAAGGGGGGGGGGGGAGAATGATGGGGTGCTTGGGTGCCTGTACTTGAACCCCAGTTTGTAAAATCACATTTCTCCCTAGCCTTAAAACATTGTCTCAGGCAGATTCTCTCTAGCTCAAGGCCAGCATACTCTAGCAAAATACGTATCTCTCTTCCTCATACAGTGGCCAGCTGCACCAATGGAATTTAGTAGTTTGACCCAATTCTGTACTGGCTGAAGCAGCTGTGTACTGGGTCATACCTATGATATGTATCCTAGATTCAGTCCCATGTATACTCCCTAGCTCATTATGTACATCCTGAATCCCTTGTTAGCTTGGGATATACATAGCTAGCTGACTTAGTGACGTTTCAAGCCTAAAGCCACACCTCGGGCTATTTCCCGGTGAATTCTGGGCCATACGCCTGCGCAGTAGATATTAAAAATGCATATTCCTTTAAGAACTGAACACTCCCTAATCCCACCCTGACTCACCTAGTCCACATACTTGGCACAGATTTTGCTTCAGAATATCCTATAAAACCTTGAACTGTACCCCTCTAAGGTTGCAGGTTCCCTAAGAGCTCTTACCTGCTGTATAGTGTAACAACAAATCTTTGCCACCTTGACTTAGAGAATGGTTGAGTCCATGAATTCATTCCAGACTGCTTTTCAGGGTCTCTGGTTATTGGGGTTCCTGGACTCCCTGACCCCTTGACCCCATGTCATTTCTTCCCCCATTTGCAAATATGCTCTAAGCTTGAGGCTACTTTCCCCTGGAGTGAATATATACTAGTATGATAGGGTATTATAGACTTTGGGTGGAGATATTTTGTACCAGCTATACCACTGTAAGTAAATATCCATTTTTAAAAAGCTTTATTTACTCTAAGTGATAATAAGCCAATAATTTTGAAGGGAAGTATATGGGTGGAGGTTTTCACCTAAAAATAGGTCAGGAAGAATCCAAACCATCAGAAAAATCCAACTTAAAAGGAAAAAGCCTAGATACATCACTTTATAATTGAAAACTATCCCACTTTATTACAACCAGGGAACAAAGTAAAAGTAGAGTCTACCCGTAACATCCTGAAACAAAGAAGAGGAAAAAAGAAACCAAAATTGTCAGATATGTCACACACAAAAAGCTAGGACAGCTAGAAAGAAAAAGTTTAAGTACTATGGAACCTCAAGATCATACAACATCTGTCAGTGACAGCTAAAGAGAAGAGTAAATCTTGGAATATGATACTCTAAAAGACAAAAGAAAAAGGCTTACAACCAAAAATTAATAAGTTTACAAGAATGACAGCCGTTCACCATTTGACAGTTCTCAGAAAATGAATAGACAGTTCTCAGAAAAAGAAATCCAACCTATCAACAGCTATAAGGGGGGAAAAATGCTCTAAATCACTAATAAATAAGGCAAAACCAAACGAAAGCAACTCTGAGGTACCACCTCACACCTATCAGATTGGGTTAGATGACAATAAAGGAAAATAATAAATGCTGGAAGGCACTATGCTCTAAAAGATATTAAACTGTGCATACTCTTTGACCAAGTACTACTACTATTAGGAGTGCACCCCAAAGAATCAAAAAAGAGGAAATGGACCTGTGTGTACAAAAATATTTATGGTATTTCTTCTTATGGTGACAAAGACTTGTCAATGGAGGAGATATCCATCAATTGGGGAATGGCTTAACAAGCTATGGTTTGTGAATGTGATAGAATACTATAGTACTATAAGAAATGATAAAGTGAATGGTTCAGAAAAACCTAAGAAGATTTATATGAATGATGCAAAGAGAATTGAGCAGTACCAGAACAATTTATACAATAACAGTAATACTGTAAAGAAAATTAACCTTTGAAAACGTAGCAACTGTGATCAATACAATGAACAACCACAATTACAAAGTACTCATGATGAAACATTTTAGCCATCTCCAGACAGAAACATGATATGCAGGCCAAAGCATATTTTCTCCTCTTCCTTTTTCTTTCTTTTTTTGGACGTAGTTTAATGTGGGAATGTGTCTGGTATGACTGTGTGCGTGAGTGTGTGTGTGTGTGTGTGTGCACGCATGTAATGGGTTTTATTTTTCTTGCCTTCTCAAACAGGGCAGGGCAGGGAGGAGAGAGAAAATTAGAAACTAAAAATAAAACTGAATTAAAAGAAAAAAAAGAAATTCAAGGAGAAACCGCAGTAATCACTTCTGCCCCAGAACTGCACAAAAACTTGTCCAGAAGGCAAAAAGCAAGAGGAAATGGGGCCTGGCCTATCAATGCCAGCACTGAGTGAGTCTCTTAGAATTGCCAGAGACTGCCAGGGACACAAGTAGCTTATGACTCTGTGCCATAGCCAGCAAGATTGGAGAGCACCCTGGAAAAAGCCCCACGGTGGTCACCTTAGAACCCATGGGGAGCAACAGAGGGTAGATACTAGCATTGTGCATATAAGCACGACGCCATAGTGCCCAAACGGGGACAGCACAGAATCAGGGTTCTGAATCACAAACACTGTTCTGAGATTCCAGAGGGGAGACCCTAAGGATTCACTGCTGTGAAACTCAGAAATCCAGGGTAGCCAAACCACAAGAGGTAGAAAATCCATGAGGTCCAAGTCAAGATTAAGCAAGACAGGTTTTCAAAGGACTAATGAAGAAACATGCCACCCACCTCCTGATTAGGGAAGTGAAGGATGGAACACATAATGAAACAAATACGTTGATGATAGGGGTAAGGGAAATTTGTTTTGACTGACTATACATATTTTTAATGGATTTTGTTGCTCCTGGGTTCTCAACTGTGGGGTGTCAGGTTTAGTTGGGAAGATGAGAAAAAGTATCTTGACTGATTAAAACAAAATAAATATTTTTTAAAACCCTAAGCAGGACAAACCACCTCATGCAAAAGTATTAAAAGAGGTGGCACAAATCCCTAATTCAAGAATTAGAGAAAAGAGTAAATCAAAGAAACTAGTCACCAGCATAAAAATTTTTTGCAAAACTAACTTCAAAACTGCAAGCAGAACCAAGAGTGGGTTTTCCACAAGAACCTATGAATGATATAAAAGAAATTAAGAGATCTTTCAAAAGAAATAAAGGTTCTTGAAGAAAACAATTAGAAGAAAAAGTAGCTTAGAAGACAATGTATAAACCTTACCCAAGAAATAGAGAACTAGAATAGACTAAACGTAAATTAATTACTCCATGAAGCTGCAGAAAATATTAGAACCAAACTCAAAAGACTGAATACTGAATAAAAGACATTGTAGGATACACGATGTAAAAAGCAAACGACCGAAAAAAGAGGTCAAGAAGAGATAATTTCAGAATTAGACTCTTTAAACTATGATTTAAAAAAAAACCAAATAGAAACTCTATTTAAAGAAAACATAAATAAAAACTCCCCAAATCTAGTAGAAATAGAGAGCCAGGAAAAATACAGAGATTCCATCGATCACTTTTTGAATGAGACATTTTACATTTTCTTCTTTTTTTTCATGGTTTAGCTTTTGTTTGCCTGATTCTTGAGGCCTCATAGAGTCGTTAGCTTATACCTGCCCAACTCTAATTTTTGTCTTTTTTTTTTTTTTTTGGAGGGGAGAAGGCAGGGCAATTGGGGTTAAGTGACTTGCCCACACGGCCAGTAAGTGTTAAGTGTCTGAGGCCAAATTTGAACTCCGGTCCTCCTGACTCCAGGGCCGGTCCTCTATTCACTGAGCCACCTAGCTGCCCCTCCTCCCATTTCTAATTTTTAATGGATTGTTTTCTTCAGTTAGCTTTTATACCTTCTTATCCATTTGGACAATTTTGCTTTTTTAAGGAGTTGTTCTCTTCAGTGAACTGCTTTCCATGATGTCAACTGTATTTTTAAAATAATTGGTCCATTTTTCTTCTACCACTCTAATTTGGCTTGTAAATTCCCTCTTGAGCTCTTTCAAGAATGTTCTTTGGGGGCAGCCAGGTAGCACAGCAAGTAAGAGCACCGGCCCCAGAGTCGGGATGACCTGGGATCGAATCCGGTCTCAGATATTTAGCACCACACCCAGAAATAACTGGCTGTGCAACCTTGAGCAAGTTGCTTAACCCCAATTGCTTAAAAAAAAAAAAAAAAGAATGCTTTTTGGGCTTGAGACCAGTTCATATTCCCTTTTGAGGTTTCAGATGTGGGTATAGTGTCAATGCTGTCCTCTTCTTGAATTTGCATTTTGAGCTTCCCTCTCTCCACAGGAAGATCCTATGGTCTTTGCTTTTCTAATTTGCTTCTTGTTCATTGTGATTGCCCTTTTCCTGGATGTTAAAGTGGATCTCTACTTCTGGGGCACAGGGGACTCTGTCCCACACTTCTTGTGCTGGGAGCTAAGGGCCTGGTTACTGGCTTTGAGTTCTGTGGTCTCTGGTTCTGTCAGCTAGAAGCCATATAATGCTGCAGCATACCTGGTGCTGAACTGGAGCCGCCTGGCGTGTGCTGAGGCCAAGGTCAGGTGAGGTCTTTCTGTGTTTCCCCAGGGTTACAATGAAGCTCACAGTGTGATGTGTAGGTCTGACCACTGCAGGTCTCTTCTTGCCCGAGGGCTGTGCTAGAGCGCAGGTAGGCTCAGCCACTGGTGGACGCTTGCTTCCCCTGGCTGTGCTGCAACACCTGGGGTCCTGGTGTTGGCGTTTGCCAGCTCCACATTCCCCCCCCCCCCCCCCGGGGCTCAGGATCTCCAGCTGGTCTGCTGAAGTGGGGTTTCCTGGAACACCTCCCGTCCTGCACTGGTTCCCTTCAGTAATAGCAAGAGGGACCCTTCTTGTCGATCTCCCTAGCCTCCCAAGCTAAAAGACTGCTGTAACCTTTCTGCTGGTCCCACTATTCCAAGATTATTTTTCTTGGGCAATATTATAAGAGTTTTTCAACAAGGGGGTGAATGAGAGCACTTACAGTTTACTCTGCCAGCTTGGCTCCGGGAAGTAAAAGTAGGTGACTTTCAAACATTTAGTCTGTGGATAGCCCCAGGAGTAGCTGCTGCCACTGCCGCAGACCCTGTGTTTCTCTCTCACCCAGCTCCGACAGACCCCTGTCCAGTGCTGAGAGGTTTGGGAATTGCTACTGCCACAGGTGATTCAGTCCACCAGGCCCACGCCGGCTCTCCTATGGTCAGGTCTGTGTTGGTGCGCGTGCTCTGTGCTACCCAGGCCACTCTGTCTCCTAGTGGATTCTGCTACTCTAAAATTTGTTCAGATTCATTTTTTAGAGATGTCTAGAGGACTCTGTGGGAGAGCTCAGGTGAGTCCCTGTTTTCACTCCACCATCTTGGTTCCACTGCCCCCCCCCCCCAATCAATCACTTTTATAAAAGGAAAAGCCCTAGGAATAGAGAATCAAAATTCTGAGTTCCTAAAACAAAGAAAAAAATACCGATAGCCAGAAATGAGCAGTTCAGGTACTAAGGAACCACAGCCAGGATTCACAGAAAACAGCAGTTTCTACTAAAAACCAAAAAGACTTTTGATACCTATGATGCACGTGCTATTCCAAAAGGGAAAAGATATACACATACAGCCCATGAATCCTGCAAAGCTGAGTATAATCCAATAAAGGGCAGGGGAGTTGGAGGGGGGGAGGGATGGACCTTTAATCGAATACAGAGATTTTATGCTTTTCTGATGAAAAGCCCAAGAGTTAAATAGGAACTATGAAATATCAAGACTCCAGAAAAACCCAGAAAGGTAAATGTATTTGAGTAATTAGGAGGAGTTTTATGATGATTTAGTATGAATGTTCCATTAAAAGGGGAGAAGAAACAAATACGCCCTCAGAACCTTTATATCTTCAATGAGTACTAAGGAAGTTAAATAAGAGAAACGACTTTAGAGGAAAAATTGGAAGAATACAAGAATAAAAACCAAGAACTGATGTCTTTCTTCAAGAGTAAGAAAGCTGGAGGACTGGAACAGAAGCAAAATGCTTCAATTAAAGATCTCCGGTATGGATGACATATCTCCTACACTACCACTTTCTTTCTAGTAAAGAAGGGAGTAGAGAACAAAGGGGATATAATGGAGGGAAATACACAATTAGCGATCATAATCATGAATATGAGTGGGATGAACTCAACCACAAATCTGAAGAAAGTAGAAAATAGAATCTGAGTCAAGATATTGTTTACAAGGAATAGCCTTTAAAGAAAAAGATTAACAGAAAGTTAAAATAAGGGGCCAGAGCTTAATTTATTATGCTTCAGATGCTACACTGCCACACAAGGGTAGCAATCATGATCTCTGGACAAAGCAATAGTAAAAACAGACAGCAAAAGAAATAAGGAGTAAAGTTAAATTATGCTTAAAGGCACCACAGACAATGAATACCAATACTTAATATGTGTACGCCAAATGACACAGCACCTAAATATATAAAGGAAAACTTGATCAAATTACAAGAAAACATTATAATAGCATATAATTATAAATATAATGTTAGATTTGGGGGACTCAGTGTATCCCTCCTCTCAGAAAAACATAAAAAGCAAAAAAGTTAAGGACCTGAACAGCTAAGTTCTTCCTGACAACTCCTCCACAAAATTCTAAACACACCAGGCACAGTTCTGATGGGGGGAATCTAAGGGAAGTAAATCACCGTGAGTGATTTTCCCATCCAGAAAGCACTTAAATACTGTAGAGCCAGAGTCAGAATCACACATGATTTAGCAGCCACTGCTATAAAAGAATAGAGAGCTGGGAACATAATACTACAAAAGCAAAGAATATAGGCTTATAACCAACAATAACTTACTCTACAAAACTGAGTATAATCCTACGTGGGGTGGGGAAGATGGTCTTTAACAGAATGAAGGATAACAAAAGCACTTCCAATTATTCTTGGCAGCTTCATAAAAACAAAGGAGGTCAAGAGAAACACAAAAAGGTAAACATGAGCATCAGAAACTTAAAACGATATCATGTTTACATTCTAATGTAGGGAGGGTGAACCATGTGCCTCCTCAGAACCCTACCCTATCAGGAGTCATAAAGGAAGTCTTATTAAACAGAAGGCCTGGGAGTGTTGTAATGTTTTGATGATCTTAAAAGCACAGAAAGAGGGTGGCTAGGTGGCACAGTGAATAGAGCACTGGCCCTGGAGTCAGGAGGTCACACGGCTAGTTTGCGTGTGTGTGTGTGTGTGTGTGTGTGTGTGTGTGTGTGTGTGTGTGTG
>NW_027186277.1:0-36256 GCF_028583685.1 Petaurus breviceps papuanus | reverse complement strand
TTGCTGCCACCCCCACCTGAGACACCTTCCCTCCTCCACTGCCATTTTGACTCAAGCCTCCCAGTCCACACCTCAGCATCCCTCCTTGTGCTGTAAATTTCAGTGCTGATAGTTATTAGTTTTCCTGGGTGGGTCTCTGGAATGGCTTTTCCACCCCCTAAGCCATCACTTTTGGTCTCTTTTATGCCATTTGCATAACTTTGGCGGAAGGTAGTTTACTGCCATGGTAAAGAGGTTTTTAAAACCAATAAAGTCAGCAGCCTTGAAAAGAAAAATTGAATGAGTTCTAGAGGGAAAAACTGAAAGGTAAAAGCAACATAAAACAGAAGGTAGAAAACCTAATCCAAATAGCATACTCCCTGAAAATCGGAACAGATCAAATAAGAAACAATACTCTGGAAACAAGACATCTTCTAACAAAATAAAAAAGATTGAAAAAATAGAAGAAAATATAAGACATATGGGGCAGGGAGATATAACTGAGTAAATTGAGTCACTTAAAGTAACAAGACATTATGTCCTGATGCATTAACCAGGAGAGAAGACTTCCCGATCAATTTAGATCTTCCGGAAAGCCACTGGATGAATTGTAATTATATTACATAGGAAGTGTATTTTGACTAGCTGACGTCACATTCTGTGACTTTTCAATAAAATGGAAGGATCCCACTCTTGCCTTGGCTAGAGGAGGACCTTGTGAGCTTTGAAGAGTTCAAATGATTTTGGACTTCCCATCAGTGTACTGGAACAGGTGGTAGCAGTAGCTGCAACAAGAGACAAGGACAGTTGGGTCACAATTAGGAAAGGAAATCCAAGGCTCTATCTACAAGGAATCCAACAGAAAAGCCTTACCATACTTAAAAGGGATATCTTGTGGACTCCAGCAAAAGGATTTCCAGAAACTGATAGGTTCCCCCATTTGCAAATATGCTCTAAGCTTGAGACTACTTTCCTATATAGTCTGAGGTCTCAAGCCTTCTCTGACTCAAGGTAAGTCTCACCTCTTCTCACCCTGTAAGTCAGGTTTCTCCCCTCAAGCACCCAAGGCAATTATTGCAGGGGGCCTTGGATTGAGCCTTGGGTTGAAGTATGCTTGGGCACACTTCCCCCTTTTGACAAAGGGATGCCTTGCTTTGGGGAACACTTGCCGGTCAATTTTCTCCCTCTTCCAGGATGCCGACAGAGGCGAGTAGACAGCAGGGATTCTATAAGCTAACAGGCAAAAAACACGGGTCAGTTTCCCCCTACACCTAGGGATCTGCCCCTAGGTGATCTTAAAGTGAGTCTTACCTGGCTTCCATTAGTATCTGGAGGGACGAGCTAATGTTTCATTTGTGCTGGGGATCGTTGGCAATCCACTGTGAGCTTTTGGAACCTTCCTGTCATTTTCTGTCTCTGTCCTGTTTTTGTGTCTCTGTGTGAATGAGTGTGAGCGTGAGTAATCTGACACCCTATAAGATTTATAAGGCAATTGGACTTTCCTTGGAATACTGTTATCTCTCTCTTCCCCTCTCCTTTCTTCCCCCTGCGGCTGAATACAGGCGGCTGGCTGGAGGAGAGAAAGAGAGAGAGAAATGTTTTATTGTTTAGGTTATAGGATGGTAATGGTAAGTCAAAGAGTACATGAAAAGTATCAGGTAAAAATCAGAAAGAAATAAGGCTATTTTCCTATTTACAGGAAAAGTGTGAACAGAGGTTTTGAGAGTAAAGGTTTGGGAACTCTGGGAAAGTTTTGGGGAAAAAAACCCAAAACTCTCTCTCTCCATTCCAACTCTGGCCAAGTTTTTAATGTGGAGAAACCAATAGAAAATAAAAGGGGGGGGGGGGGGGGGGGGGGGGAAGAGGGAATCTTTCCCCCTCAGATCAAAGAGGAAGGCTGACTAGCATTTAACCATTTCTTGCCCCACCTAAAAGAGAAAAGTTTTGTGTATCGGGATGCAACGAAAGGTAATTGAATTCATTCTGGTCATTTTTGAAAAATCAAAAGTGTCACTCCTAATTTGTTGCTAAAGATAAGTCAGAATTTATTATACTATTTGGCACTAAGGCAAATGGGGAAATACATAGATCTGGAGAAAGAGACACCTCATAGGTGAAGCTTTCAGCTCTCCAGTACAGAGGTTGAGGGGACAAAGTGCCACTGGATCTTTTTCCAAAGTCCCACTCACTTGGACTGGCAGGCTCAAAGTGCTCACTTTCAAAGAAGTTTTTTTCACTTCACACAGAAGTGAAGTTTACTGGAGTAAAAGTTAGAACAAAAACATTTTAGCAGATTCTGTTAACATCTCTTGTCCCAGATCAGATTAAGGAGAGTGATGAAGAACAATAGAGAATTTGAGTTACCCTCCCCTACCTGCGAAAAGGGGGGAGGCATGGCAGCTATATCGAGGGCCCCATTGGCAACAGCCACGGGCCCCTGGGCACCCTGAAGCCCACACCTCGACGCAAGCAGATGAACCTCTCCTTTCAAAGCCCTAAGTCCACAACCAGGTTCTGCAACTGTGGGGAGAGGAGAAAAGCCTCTGTACTTGCTAAGTCCAACTTTCTATCAATACTTTTTTTAATGTGATGATCTGGAAACGCAATTAACTTCACTGTGTTATTATGGTATTTTTAAATTGCAGCAAAATTCTCTTATGTTGTAAAAACTGAGTGATCATTGTGAGCCAGAAATGGTTTTAGATAAAGCGATTTTTGATCTGAATTTTGTTGAAACTAAAACATGGAGGGAAAAAATGTGTAAAACCAGTTATGTTACTTCATCAGTTCTGCTAACCCTGCCTTATAATGTTTATATCTGCCATTTAGAAAACCAGGTATTTACATCTTTACCTGTAGTTAAAGAGGAGGTTACAGCTAAAACAATTTGGCTATCATTTATGAAATCCTTAAGATTGTTAAGTTATTTGGGGTTACCGTTTTAATACTACAACCTAAAATTGTTCATTGATTATTGTATGTGGAAAGGAGGAGACTGGGTGAAAACTTTATTTGGATTGGTTCTGCCCATCCAGAGCAGTCCTCCCATATGTATGGGAGTTGGCAGGTAGGGACACCAGCATCAGGCCCTCCCTCCCTCCCTAGGTTCCGTATCAATTCTCCTTATTTGGTAAAATTGCCAAAGCCCCTGGAAACCATCTGTATAGGCAAGGTCATCAGCCACAGGAAAGGAACTTGTTTTAGTCGTGCAGTTGCTAAATGATGAACTACTTATATTGCTGAGATGTTCCAATTTCATGAACAGTAGGTAGAAGGGATTTCTACCAAGTAGCTTTTACACCAGGACAAGTTTACATTTGAGAAGGAAAGTTGTTAAATGAAATCCCTTACATACTGTGTTTCCCCGCCAATAAGACACTGTCTTATTATGGTTTTTTTTTTTTTTTGGAAAGAAAAACACCAGAGGGCTTATTTTCAGGGGAGGGCTTATGTTGTCCTGCCTCAGCTCTCCTCCGTGGCACTGCTCTCAAGGGTGCCAGCAAGCAAATCACTGGGGAAGAACAGGATGACGCGCTCACTGCTGCAGCTCTGATTGGATGCAGCTCGGAGCGCGGCGTGCGTTTCACGGGGGGGGGGGGGGGACGGGGGATATAGGGGGTACCATAAATTAGCATGTAGCGCAGGGGATCACCTTCACTACAGTAGCAATCTCAATAGGGCTTATTTTAGGGGGATGGCTTATTTTAGAGGAATTTTACACAGTAAGGGGAGGGCTTATTTTCGGGATAGGTCTTATTATCGGGGAAACACGGTATGTGAGACTTGGTAAATCTTTATTGCTTATTGCAGCTCCATGAGAATAAAAAATAACTGAAACTAGCTCTAAGCTGTGATTAGTGAAACTTGTTGTTTAAGGTAAAAGACACTTGGGACCATAACTAATTTTGCTTTGAGTTTGAATTTGGGTATAGTTGTCTGCATTAAATCAGTATCTGAGAGAAATGCCACCAGCTACTCAGAGGGAATGTCATCCTGTACTGTTAACAGGTGCAAGTCTACGTTTGGGAAAAAGCCTAGGGGACAATCTTAGCCTCAATCTAGGATGAGAACCTCCTGGCTCAGTTTCTCCATGGTGTTCCTTTGAAAAGGAATGTTTTCCACCTGACTATTCCTGAGTCTAGCTATGGGGTGGTACAGATACTGCATGGTTGGAGGACCGTGACTCTATGTGAATTTAAACGGAGCCAAGGATGTTTTATCCTGTCATATGTGGTATATGTCACATGTCCCTGCTTTTTTCCTTCTATACCAGATTTCTATGATCAGAGCAAGTAGCCAGTAAAAGATGTGAGCTCTTTTGTTTTAGCCTACTGGGAAATCTAATATTATTTTTCATCTAGAATTAGAACATGTGCAGAAATTTATGCAAACTGCTTTAAGACTCACCTTAAAATGTTCCCAATGTTTAAAGGGATTGCAAAAGCAGTAGCCTTTAAAAGTAATGACTGTGAGCAGTCTCTTAACTGTTACCAATGTGAGATTCCATTACAATATCTTTTATACCTATTTTGACTAAGAAACTTTGTGATTGTGCAGTCGATAGAGAGCACCAGCACTGGAGTCAGGAGGACCTGAGTTCAAATCCGGCCTCAGACACTTAACACTTACTAGCCATGTGACCTTGGACAAATCAATTAACCCCAATTGCCCTGCCTTCTCCCTTCCAAAAAGCAAAAAACAAACAAGAAACTTTGTGATATCTAGGAATTCTGCAATTAACTAGAAACTTCGTTTGTTAATAATACTTTGGGAATTTATGTTACTTAAGGATATTTTACCCCAACTCAGTTTTAATGAATCTCCATTTTAAAAGTTTGTTTTTTGCTTTAAGGTGAAAAAGAGAGCTATCATTTTGAAGAAGTTTTCAACTAATTTTCTTCATGCAAGTTTAGTGATCATTTATAAAACTTAAAACTATTTTAAAAGAAGGGGAAATACTTTTAGAAGAATTTCTTCTTTTAATCTCTAGTGTGAATTTTAGAGGGTCTACTAAAACTTTCATTGGCAAGATAATTAATGCGAAGTTAATGTAATGAGCTGTAAAGTGGAACAGATCTTGCTGTTTTGATCTGAATTTGTAGTCATTCCATGGCCTAAGCAAGAGTTAAAGTAGTGTCTGAACTTATTATATGTAAAAGATTCAATTTCTGAAGTATCTCTTTCTTCCAGAGTGAATACAATCAGAGAAGTATGAATAAGCTTTGTGAAACAAGGATGTATATCTACTATTCAGTTGTGAGGTTTGAGTCAGGAATTTCTGTTGTTTAAGGCAGTTCAGCTGTGTTAGTGAACAGTAGTAACTTATGAGGTATCTTGTCTATGTAGAAATATAAAGGAAAGTGAAATAGTCTGAGTAATGGGTTCAAAAGATTTGGAAAGATAAATGAAGGTTCAGATGAAAATATGGAAGGCAGATAAGAAGGTTTGGGGACAAATGGGGGTCATCCAAATCGATCCTGTCCCTAGATAGTTGCTTGGGATACATTTCTGCAAATTTCAGATGGTTTAAGTATGCTGAGTGTGAAGAATGTTGGCAGTATTGTAAGAAAGGAAAATTATGTAACTTGGTTTGAAAGTTGACAGCTCAATCAAATTTCAGATGGCCCTGCTGGAAAAGGATACTAGTCTATACTCACCCTACTTCTGGCCATTTTCCTCCTACTCCTTTTGGGCCCTTGTTTGTTTAATCTCTTTGCCAGATCTGTCTCTTCTAGGCTCAGTGCCCTTCAACTGCAGATGACATCTCAGGCTGAGTACCAACCACTGTCCGAGATCACAACCCATCACCCCCTGGACCTGACATCAGCCAAGTTCTGGACACTGGCTACGGACCCAGCCCCTTGAATGAGGGGACCTGTAAGGCAAGGACAGCTCTATGTCTTCCCTCAGCATGAAGCAGTTTGGGAAGCTGAGACCTTTGTCCCTTATCCCAAATGATTTGGGGTCCCATCTGTTTAAGGGGGGGGGGGAGAATGATGGGGTGCTTGGGTGCCTGTACTTGAACCCCAGTTTGTAAAATCACATTTCTCCCTAGCCTCAAAACATTGTCTCAGGCAGATTCTCTCTAGCTCAAGGCCAGCATACTCTAGCAAAATACGTATCTCTCTTCCTCATACAGTGGCCAGCTGCACCAATAGAATTTAGTAGTTTGACCCAATTCTGTACTGGCTGAAGCAGCTGTGTACTGGGTCATACCTATGGTATGTATCCTAGATTCAGTCACATGTATACTCCCTAGCTCATTATGTACATCCTGAATCCCTCGTTAGCTTGGGATATACATAGCTAGCTGACTTAGTGACGTTTCAAGCCTAAAGCCACACCTCGGGCTATTTCCCGGTGAATTCTGGGCCATACGCCAGCGCAGTAGATATTAAAAATGCATATTCCTTTAAGAACTGAACACTCCCTAATCCCACCGTGACTCACCTAGTCCACATACTTGGCACAGATTTTGCTTCAGAATATCCTATAAAACCTTGAACTGTACCCCTCTAAGGTTGCAGGTTCCCTAAGAGCTCTTACCTGCTGTATAGTGTAACAACAAATCTTTGCCACCTTGACTTAGAGAATGGTTGAGTCCATGAATTCATTCCAGACTGCTTTTCAGGGTCTCTGGTTATTGGGGTTCCTGGACTCCCTGACCCCTTGACCCCATGTCATTTCTTCCCCCATTTGCAAATATGCTCTAAGCTTGAGGCTACTTTCCCCTGGAGTGAATATATACTAGTATGATAGGGTATTATAGACTTTGGGTGGAGATATTTTGTACCAGCTATACCACTGTAAGTAAATATCCATTTTTAAAAAGCTTTATTTACTCTAAGTGATAATAAGCCAATAATTTTGAAGGGAAGTATATGGGTGGAGGTTTTCACCTAAAAATAGGTCAGGAAGAATCCAAACCATCAGAAAAATCCAACTTAAAAGGAAAAAGCCTAGATACATCACTTTATAATTGAAAACTATCCCACTTTATTACAACCAGGGAACAAAGTAAAAGTAGAGTCTACCCGTAACATCCTGAAACAAAGAAGAGGAAAAAAGAAACCAAAATTGTCAGATATGTCACACACAAAAAGCTAGGACAGCTAGAAAGAAAAAGTTTAAGTACTATGGAACCTCAAGATCATACAACATCTGTCAGTGACAGCTAAAGAGAAGAGTAAATCTTGGAATATGATACTCTAAAAGACAAAAGAAAAAGGCTTACAACCAAAAATTAATAAGTTTACAAGAATGACAGCCGTTCACCATTTGACAGTTCTCAGAAAATGAATAGACAGTTCTCAGAAAAAGAAATCCAACCTATCAACAGCTATAAGGGGGGAAAAATGCTCTAAATCACTAATAAATAAGGCAAAACCAAACGAAAGCAACTCTGAGGTACCACCTCACACCTATCAGATTGGGTTAGATGACAATAAAGGAAAATAATAAATGCTGGAAGGCACTATGCTCTAAAAGATATTAAACTGTGCATACTCTTTGACCAAGTACTACTACTATTAGGAGTGCACCCCAAAGAATCAAAAAAGAGGAAATGGACCTGTGTGTACAAAAATATTTATGGTATTTCTTCTTATGGTGACAAAGACTTGTCAATGGAGGAGATATCCATCAATTGGGGAATGGCTTAACAAGCTATGGTTTGTGAATGTGATAGAATACTATAGTACTATAAGAAATGATAAAGTGAATGGTTCAGAAAAACCTAAGAAGATTTATATGAATGATGCAAAGAGAATTGAGCAGTACCAGAACAATTTATACAATAACAGTAATACTGTAAAGAAAATTAACCTTTGAAAACGTAGCAACTGTGATCAATACAATGAACAACCACAATTACAAAGTACTCATGATGAAACATTTTAGCCATCTCCAGACAGAAACATGATATGCAGGCCAAAGCATATTTTCTCCTCTTCCTTTTTCTTTCTTTTTTTGGACGTAGTTTAATGTGGGAATGTGTCTGGTATGACTGTGTGCGTGAGTGTGTGTGTGTGTGTGTGTGCACGCATGTAATGGGTTTTATTTTTCTTGCCTTCTCAAACAGGGCAGGGCAGGGAGGAGAGAGAAAATTAGAAACTAAAAATAAAACTGAATTAAAAGAAAAAAAAAGAAATTCAAGGAGAAACTGCAGTAATCACTTCACCTGCCCCAGAACTGCACAAAAACTTGTCCAGAAGGCAAAAAGCAAGAGGAAATGGGGCCTGGCCTATCAATGCCAGCACTGAGTGAGTCTCTCAGAATTGCCAGAGACTGCCAGGGACACAAGTAGCTTATGACTCTGTGCCATAGCCAGCAAGATTGGAGAGCACCCTGGAAAAAGCCCCACGGTGGTCACCTTAGAACCCATGGGGAGCAGCAGAGGGTATATACTAGCATTGTGCATATAAGCACGACGCCATAGTGCCCAAACGGGGACAGCACAGAATCAGGGTTCTGAATCACTAACACTGTTCTGAGATTCCAGAGGGGAGACCCTAAGGATTCACTGCTGTGAAACTCAGAAATCCAGGGTAGCCAAACCACAAGAGGTAGAAAATCCATGAGGTCCAAGTCAAGATTAAGCAAGACAGGATTTCAAAGGACTAATGAAGAAACATGCTACCCACCTCCTGATTAGGGAAGTGAAGGATGGAACACATAATGAAACAAATACGTTGATGATAGGGGTAAGGGAAATTTGTTTTGACTGACTATACATATTTGTAATGGATTTTGTTGCTCCTGGGTTCTCAACTGTGGGGTGTCAGGTTTAGTTGGGAAGATGAGAAAAAGTATCTTGACTGATTAAAACAAAATAAATATTTTTTAAAACCCTAAGCAGGACAAACCACCTCATGCAAAAGTATTAAAAGAGGTGGCACAAATCCCTAATTCAAGAATTAGAGAAAAGTGTAAATGAAAGAAACTAGTCACCACCATAAAAAATTTTTGCAAAACTAACTTCAAAACTGCAAGCAGAACCAAGAGTGGGTTTTCCACAAGAACCTATGAATGATATAAAAGAAATTAAGAGATCTTTCAAAAGAAATAAAGGTTCTTGAAGAAAACAATTAGAAGAAAAAGTAGCTTAGAAGACAATGTATAAACCTTACCCAAGAAATAGAGAACTAGAATAGACTAAACATAAATTAATTACTCCATGAAGCTGCAGAAAATATTAGAACCAAACTCAAAAGACTGAAGAAAAATAAAAGACAATGTAGGATACACGATGTAAAAAGCAAATGACCGAAAAAAGAGGTCAAGAAGAGATAATTTCAAAATTAGACTCTTTAAACTATGATTTAAAAAAAAAACAAATAGAAACTCTATTTAAAGAAAACATAAATAAAAACTCCCCAAATCTAGTAGAAATAGAGAGCCAGGAAAAATACAGAGATTCCATCGATCACTTTTTGAATGAGACATTTTACATTTTCTTCTTTTTTTTCATGGTTTAGCTTTTGTTTGCCTGATTCTTGAGGCCTCATAGAGTCGTTAGCTTATACCTGCCCAACTCTAATTTTTGTCTTTTTTTTTTTTTTTGGAGGGGAGAAGTCAGGGCAATTGGGGTTAAGTGATTTGCCCACACGGCCAGTAAGTGTTAAGTGTCTGAGGCCAAATTTGAACTCAGGTCCTCCTGACTCCAGGGCCGGTCCTCTATTCACTGAGCCACCTAGCTGCCCCTCCTCCCATTTCTAATTTTTAAGGGATTGTTTTCTTCAGTTAGCTTTTATACCTTCTTATCCATTTGGACAATTTTGCTTTTTTAAGGAGTTGTTCTCTTCAGTGAACTGCTTTCCATGATGTCAACTGTATTTTTAAAATAATTGGTCCATTTTTCTTCTACCACTCTAATTTGGCTTGTAAATTCCCTCTTGAGCTCTTTCAAGAATGTTCTTTGGGGGCAGCCAGGTAGCACAGCAAGTAAGAGCACCGGCCCCAGAGTCGGGATGACCTGGGATCGAATCCGGTCTCAGATACTTAGCACCACACCCAGAAATAACTGGCTGTGCAACCTTGAGCAAGTTGCTTAACCCCAACTGCTTAAAAAAAAAAAATGCTTTTTGGGCTTGAGACGAGTTCATATTCCCTTTTGAGGTTTCAGATGTGGGTATAGTGTCAATGCTGTCCTCTTCTTGAATTTGCATTTTGAGCTTCCATCTCTCCACAGGAAGATCCTATGGTCTTTGCTTTTCTAATTTGCTTCTTGTTCACTGTGATTGCCCTTTTCCTGGCTGTTAAAGTGGATCTCTACTTCTGGGGCACAGGGGACTCTGTCCCACACTTCTTGTGCTGGGAGCTAGGGGCCTGGTTACTGGCTTTGGGTTCTGTGGTCTCTGGTTCTGTCAGCTAGAAGGCATATAATGCTGCAGCATACCTGGTGCTGAACTGGAGCCGCCTGGTGGGTGCTGAGGCCGAGGCCAGGTGAGGTCTTTCTGTGTTTCCCCAGGGTTACAGTGAAGCTCACAGTGTGATGTGTAGGTCTGACCACTGCAGGTCTCTTCTTGCCCGAGGGCTGTGCTAGAGCGCAGGTAGGCTCAGCCACTGGTGGACGCTTGCTTCCCCTGGCTGTGCTGCAACACCTGGGGTCCTGGTGTTGGCGTTTGCCAGCTCCACATTCCCCCCCCCCCCCCCCGGGGCTCAGGATCTCCAGCTGGTCTGCTGAAGTGGGGTTTCCTGGAACACCTCCCGTCCTGCACTGGTTCCCTTCAGTAATAGCAAGAGGGACCCTTCTTGTCGATCTCCCTAGCCTCCCAAGCTAAAAGACTGCTGTAACCTTTCTGCTGGTCCCACTATTCCAAGATTATTTTTCTTGGGCAATATTCTAAGAGTTTTTCAACAAGGGGGTGAATGAGAGCACTTACAGTTTACTCTGCCAGCTTGGCTCCAGGAAGTTCAAGTAGGTGACTTTCAAACATTTAGTCTGTGGATAGCCCCAGGAGTAGCTGCTGCCACTGCCGCAGACCCTGTGTTTCTCTCTCACCCAGCTCCGACAGACCCCTGTCCAGTGCTGAGAGGTTTGGGAATTGCTACTGCCACAGGTGATTCAGTCCACCAGGCCCACTCCGGCTCTCCTATGGTCAGGTCTGTGTTGGTGCGCGTGCTCTGTGCTACCCAGGCCACTCTGTCTCCTAGTGGATTCTGCTACTCTAAAATTTGTTCAGATTCATTTTTTAGAGATGTCTAGAGGACTCTGTGGGAGAGCTCAGGTGAGTCCCTGTTTTCACTCCACCATCTTGGTTCCACTGCCCCCCCCCCCCAATCAATCACTTTTATAAAAGGAAAAGCCCTAGGAATAGAGAATCAAAATTCTGAGTTCCTAAAACAAAGAAAAAATTACCGATAGCCAGAAATGAGCAGTTCAGGTACTAAGGAACCACAGCCAGGATTCACAGAAAACAGCAGTTTCTACTAAAAACCAAAAAGACTTTTGATACCTATGATGCACGTGCTATTCCAAAAGGGAAAAGATATACACATACAGCCCATGAATCCTGCAAAGCTGAGTATAATCCAATAAAGGGCAGGGGAGTTGGAGGGGGGGAGGGATGGACCTTTAATCGAATACAGAGATTTTATGCTTTTCTGATGAAAAGCCCAAGAGTTAAATAGGAACTATGAAATATCAAGACTCCAGAAAAACCCAGAAAGGTAAATGTATTTGAGTAATTAGGAAGAGTTTTATGATGATTTAGTATGAATGTTCCATTAAAAGGGGAGAAGAAACAAATACGCCCTCAGAACCTTTATATCTTCAATGAGTACTAAGGAAGTTAAATAAGAGAAACGACTTTAGAGGAAAAATTGGAAGAATACAAGAATAAAAACCAAGAACTGATGTCTTTCTTCAAGAGTAAGAAAGCTGGAGGACTGGAACAGAAGCAAAATGCTTCAATTAAAGATCTCCGGTGTGGATGACATATCTCCTACACTACCACTTTCTTTCTAGTAAAGAAGGGAGTAGAGAACAAAGAGGATATAATGGAGGGAAATACACAATTAGCGATCATAATCATGACTATGAGTGGGATGAACTCAATCACAAATCTGAAGAAAGTAGAAAATAGAATCTGAGTCAAGATATTGTTTACAAGGAATAGCCTTTAAAGAAAAAGATTAACAGAAAGTTAAAATAAGGGGCCAGAGCTTAATTTATTATGCTTCAGATGCTACACTGCCACACAAGGGTAGCAATCATGATCTCTGGATAAAGCAATAGTAAAAACAGACAGCAAAAGAAATAAGGAGTAAAGTTAAATTATGCTTAAAGGCACCACAGACAATGAATACCAATACTTAATATGTGTACGCCAAATGACACAGCACCTAAATATATAAAGGAAAACTTGATCAAATTACAAGAAAACATTATAATAGTATATAATTATGAATATAATGTTAGATTTGGGGGACTCAGTGTATCCCTCCTCTCAGAAAAAGATAAAAAAGCAAAAAAGTTAAGGACCTGAACAGCTAAGTTCTTCCTGACAACTCCTCCACAAAGTTCTAAACACACCAGGCACAGTTCTGATGGGGGGAATCTAAGGGAAGTAAAGCACCGTGAGTGATTTTCCCATCCAGAAAGCACTTAAATACTGTAGAGCCAGAGTCAGAATCACACATGATTTAGCAGCCACTGCTATAAAAGAATAGAGAGCTGGGAACATAATACTACAAAAGCAAAGAATATAGGCTTATAACCAAGAATAACTTACTCTGCAAAACTGAGTATAATCCTACCTGGGGTGGGGAGGATGGTCTTTAACAGAATGAAGGATAACAAAAGCACTTCCAATTATTCTTGGCAGCTTCATAAAAACAAAGGAGGTCAAGAGAAACACAAAAAGGTAAACATGAGCATCAGAAACTTAAAACGATATCATGTTTACATTCTAATATAGGGAGGGTGAACCATGTGCCTCCTCAGAACCCTACCCTATCAGGAGTCATAAAGGAAGTCTTATTAAACAGAAGGCCTGGGAGTGTTGTAATGTTTTGATGATCTTAAAAGCACAGAAAGAGGGTGGCTAGGTGGCACAGTGAATAGAGCACTGGCCCTGGAGTCAGGAGGTCACACAGCTAGTTTGCGTGTGTGTGTGTGTGTGTGTGTGTGTGTGTGTGTGTGTGTGTGTGTGTGTGTGTGTGTGTGTGTGTAGTGTCTGAGGCCAGATTTGAACTCAGGACCTCCTGACTCCAGGGCCGGCGCTCTATTCACTGCGCCACCTATCTGCCCTAGGCATATAACTTTTAACAAAAATGACCATATTTACAGAGCAT
Source organism: Petaurus breviceps papuanus (assembly GCF_028583685.1). Taxonomy (NCBI): domain Eukaryota; kingdom Metazoa; phylum Chordata; class Mammalia; order Diprotodontia; family Petauridae; genus Petaurus; species Petaurus breviceps. Next base: position 22,981 of record NW_027186277.1, on the reverse strand, counting down.
CAAAATCAAAATGTTACTGAGTTCAAATCTGGCCTCAGACACTTAACACTTACTAGAGATGTGACCTTGGGCAAGTCACTTAACCCCAACTACCCTGATCTCCCCTTTCCAAAAACAAAAAAGAATGGAAAGAGAAGGGTTCAAGAAGAATACATTACAGGGGCAGAAGGGGAGTAGAAGAAAAACAGAAGGATGGGGAAAATTATCTTACATAATCATGGTCAACAACAAACAGAAGTCTATAGAGACTAAAAAGAGGAAGGGATAGAGGAATCTACTGACAAGTGAACCACACTCATCTTAACTGGTAAAAGGAGGTACACAATTGGACACAGAAATACATTTCAACAGGGAAATAGGAGAAAAACATGAGAAGGAAAAGAGAGGAATAAGAGAAAAGGTAGAATAAGTCCTAAACAAAACAAACTCTTAAGGATAAAATAAATTTATAGAAGCTCTGTAATAGAAAAGAACTGGAAATTGAAAAAGAAATTGAAGAACTGAAGAAACTGAAAAAAGAAAAGAATGTGGTGGGGAGAGGGGGGCAAAGGAAGGCTGTCCATTAATTGGGGAATGGCTGAACAAGATAAAATATGTGATGGAATATTATTTTGCTTTTAGAAATTACAAAAGCAATATAGTCAAAAAAAACCTGGGAAGAACTGTAAGAACTAATGCAAAACCAAGAGAATGGTTTTGTATAGCGACAACAATATTGCAAAGACAAACGACTTGGAAATATATAGCAACTCTGATCAACACAATGACCAACCACAATTCCAAGGGACTCATGATGAAATATACTACCTACTTCCTGATAAATAGGTAAAAGACTCAGAATAAAACTTAAGACACCTTTCTTGAGATATTTAAACACTGTGGAAACAGGGATTTTTCTCTCCATCTCAACTGAAATGGGGGGTAGAAGAGAGAGAAGGTAAATTGCTGACAAAAACATAATTTACTTTTAAAAGTTATTATTACTAAATTAAAACAGAAAGGAGCATGTATATCACACAGCTAAGCATATAACTTTTTTGGGGGGGGCTTTTTGGAGGGCAATTGGGATTAAGTGACATGCCCAAGGTCACACGGCTAGTTTGTGTGTGTGTGTGTGTGTGTGTGTGTGTGTGTGTGCGCGCGCGTGCATGCACGTGTGTGTGTTTTAAGTGTCTGAGGCCGGATTTGAACTCAGGACCTCCTGACTCAGGGCCAGTGCTCTATTCACTGCACCACCTATCTGCCCTAAGCATATAACTTTTAACAAAAATGACCATATTTACAGAGCATCAAAACCAAATGTTAATTTCTTTATAAGGAGAGGATTCTGGGAAGATAGAAAAGTAGGTCACTAAATTCCAAGCTCTCCAGATTTCCTCCACAAATAAGACAAAATAGTACCTCAGAGAAAACGTGGAGCAGTAAAAATAAATAAGAGTTGGGGAAGAACAGTGGTCCTTCCAGGACAACCTGAGAAGATCTGAGGTTTGGTCCCTATGAAGTCTAAACACCTCCAGGCTAGTTCCAATAAAACAGCAAGCATCGAGCCCTGGGCCTAGCTGGCTTGGGAAGTAGCCTGGGCAATTTTCACCTCCCAGACAGTGGGGAGTCGAGCATCTCAGCAGACTGATAAGGGATACCAGTCCCCGGGGTACTGCTGACATGCAGCCCTGGGTGAGAAGAAGCCAACATATGCCCACTGAGTGCAGAAGCAGGTGGATGGAAACACTGCTGGCAGTGTGATACTTACAGGAAGGCAGAGTTCTTGGTTTCTGTTCCAGGCCAGAGGGGAGAACTGAAGGAGGACCTTAGGCCAGAGGGACCATCCCCCATACCCTAGGACTAGAGATGATTACAACAAGTTGCTATAAATCTTTTTTTTTTTTTTTTTAAGAGCAGGCAAAGAAGACAGAACCCAACCATAGAAAGTTATTATGGGAATAGAGAACATTTGGGTTCATCTTCAAAGGAGGATACTGAAAGGAAAAAAAGCCTGTCCTACCCCCAAAAAGTAAAGTCAAATGGTCACCTGCAAAGAAAGAATTTATAGAAGAACTTTAAAAAGACTTTGAGGAATTTTTTTTTAATAAGAAGAAAAAACAAGAAAATTATGAAAAGAAAGCCAACCAACTAGAAAAGGTGATCTAGAATCTAAAGGAAGGAAATGATTCCTTGAAAATTTGAATTGGGCAAGAAGAAGTCAGAAAAGTTATGAGACCAAGAAATAACTAAACAAATATGAAAAATTGAAAAAAATGAAAAATAGAAGAGAAAGCAAAACATCTCATTAAAAAAACAAACGACCTGGAGAACGAATCAAGAAAACATAAGAATAATCAGACTACCAGAAAGCTACCATCAAAAAAAAAAAAGAACTTTGGGGCGGCTAGCTAGAGCAGTGAATAAGAGTGCCAGCCCCGGAGTCGGGAGGAAGCAGGATCGGTTCCAGCCTCAGATACTTAACACCCACACAAAATAACTGGCTGTGTAACCTTGGGCAAGTTACTTAACCCCAACTGCTTAAAAAAAAAAGAAAAGAATCTTGATACAATAATACAAGAAATAAAGAAACTTGTCCTGAAGTGTTAGAAAAAGAGGGAAAGGTAGAAATAGAAAAAAAAAATCCACCAATCACCACCTGAAAGAGATCCTACAAGGAAATCCCACAGGAATATTATAGCTAGATTTCAAAACCCCCAGAGCAAAGAGAAAATTTTATGAGTAAGAAGGAAAAAACAGTTCAAAAATATTGCGGAGCCACAATTAGAATCACAGAAGCCTAGAAGCGGCTACATTAAAACACTGCAGATCTCAGAACACTATATATCAAAGAGCAAAAGATTTGGGCTTGCAGCAGAAAATATCATTTCTTGCAAAGTTAAGCATAATCCTGAATGGGGAAAAAAAAATAGATATTCAGTGAATTGCCAGACTTCCAAAACTTTTTTTTTGCAAAAAGACCTAAAATCAACAAAATATCTGACATACAAGATTTAAGAGAAACATAAGGTAAACACGAAAGACTAATTTTAAGGGAACTCAATAAGGTCAGAATGTTTACTTTTTCTACGAGGAAATGTAAATTGTATGCCTAAGATTGTTATTAGCAATTGGGTAATTTTGAAAGAAAACATTGGGGGAGAGTCAAGTAGGAATGCGATAGTAAAAAGCAAACAGTCTAGGAAAAGGCAAAAAGAGTAATTATCTTATACAAATCAGGTGCAAGAGGAAGAAATGACACAGAGGAAGTACATGGGGGAAGAGAGCTGGTTAGTTACGGAACCCTACTCTCATCATGGATGGGTTAAAGAGGGAGCAATACATATATATATATCGAAGGAGGGCATAAAAGTCTTCTAAATTCAGAAAGAAATAAAATGCTAAGGGGATAGGGAAGGGAGAGAGGATAAAGGAGCGATCTTTGGTGTGGTGGTAGGTTAAGTAATAGGAGGGCAAGGTAGTGGGCAGAAGCAAAGCAGGCGTCAGGAGGGATAGGAAATAGGAGATGCACCGTAATGGAAATGGGAATTTGAAGATCATCCCTGCCCCCAATAGACCAAATGTAATCACATGGAGCCTGAGGTAGGAAGAGTTTGCTAAAGGATGGAGCAGAACCCACAGGAAGCTGGAAGTCAGAGCAGTTAGACAGAGTGAGGAGAGAAGAAGCAGACAAGTAGACAGCTAGGCTTATGGGAAGGCTAAAGGATGATGGTGTGGCTCCATGCTGTATTATGGTGTATCAACTTCTTTGCTGCTATGATGGATTTGACTTTTCTGGTACTGGGATTTGGCTTTCTGGTTTGGGGATTCAGTTTTCTGGTGTCTGAATAACTGTTTTGCTTCTGTCTTCTATATGAAGAGTCTGTTCTCTTTTGCCATTCTGAACTGTGCCACCATATTCAGAGTTGCCAATTGCGTTGGTGCTACATACACATAAACATAAAATAAAGATAAGGAGTAGATTTATGAAGGGGGGGAAGCATGATCTCAGACAAAGTTAAAGCTAAAATAGATTTAATCAAAATAGAAAAATAGGTAAACTATACTACATGTCAGCCATATTAATCAATATTGTTTTAGACTATTTCAAATAACTAGACAGTATAAGGTTAGAATATTGCTATGGTGTCGAAAACAATGAGTTGGTGGACTTAAAAAATGTGGAAAGACTTAGTCAATGAAGGAAGACATTATCCACGCTCGGAGAAACAGAGGAGAAGCATATGAATGTATATATCCACATAGGAGTATAATAATAGATATCTAAGTATATATGCATGTATGTGTATATGTATATATTGTATTATGTGTATGTGTGTATATGTTTACACACACATACATATATACATACACACGTACATAAACAAATACACATACATCCGAGCTCTTAATTGTAGCCGGGGAGTGGGGAGAGGTAGGGAAGGGGGGGGGAAGAAAGGGGAGAACAAAGTAAAAAAAGTGCACAGCAGAGAACAAAAGAAAACTTACAAGGAAGGAAAGAAAAGATGGACAGCTCAGAACATAATGTGTATTATTATTATTATTATTATTATTATTATACAGACTTTCTTGAAATGGAAATTTATTGCTGTATATTTAGAATGCTCTCTTACGTTCTGCTGTGGACATAGCAATGCTTTTTTTTTCTTTTCTTGCTTTGTATTTAAGTTTATAATATGTTCCTTTTTCTTTTCTTATTGAGTATTTAAGTTTAACATAAGCTAATTTTAAAAAAAAGAAAAATGTTTTTTTATCAATTACAACACAATTGAAACTATATTAAATAAAGGGCCCTTGAAGGAAGGATTAAATGAGAACAAATAACCTAATCCTACAGAAGAGCTGGATCAAAGAACCAATCACAGAAACAATGAATTATTTCATCCGAGAAAATGACAACAATAAGACAGTGCTTGCAATTCAGTCAAAGCAATTCTCCCAATACTTTAATCAACAAGAGAGAAAAAGAATAAATCAATGAATTGGGCATACACCTAAAAAAGTTTTGTTTGTTTGTTTGTTAGTTTGTTTTTAAGATCAGCAAATAAAAAACCAAAGCTAAACACAAAAATAGAAATTCTGAAAAATTTAAAATCTTAAAATTGAAAGCAAACATACCTGAAACAGGAGCTAGTCTTCTGAGACAGCTAAATGGCTCAGTGGATACAGCACTGGGCCTAGAGTCAGGAAAACCTGAATTCAAATTCGGCCTCAGACACTTAACAGCTGTGTGACCCCAGCAAGTCACTTTAACATCCTTTTGCCCTTAATCTACTGGAGAAGGAAATGGCAGTATCTTTGTCAAAAAAAAAAAAACCTCATGGTCCAAGGCATCACAAAGAATGAATTAGTCTTCTGAAAAGTCCAGCAAAATGGATTAACTGCTAGTTAATAAATATGATTTAAGGGAGAGAAACACCAAATTGCCAAGATCCATAATGAAAAAGAAATACTTAACAGTAAATGAAGAAGAAAGGGGGAAATAGTAGTATCATTTTGCTCAACTATATGCAAACAAATGTAAATGAATATTTCCTGAATCAGTTCAAATCTCAATTCATCCACAGGGTTCTCATCCCATGAAATTCTTATTCATGTTTCCTTTTCAGTCTTTTTATAACTTATTTGTAACAGTGCTGTAAGCCCTTGGGCTGTCCAGGGTCAGCCCTTCCTCTCACTATATAGCCAACTAACCTCATTTTTCAAATCAAACATGTCCTGGATGATATTACTTATAACACTTCTTTCTCTGATCCTATGGTGCTAGAATAAGTCATCACTGGAAACATGCTGCAGTTGGCTTACATTCACCATACATCTATAAATAAACCTTTGAAAAATGTAAAACATAAAAAACAAAGACCATATAGTATATGGTTTTAGGATAAAGAGCACATGGGTCATGGAGCTAATTTATCTTCCTATATCAGATACCTTAAATGAACTTGAACAGAGGGTTATATAATTACCTAAGACCCTAGATAATTCAAACCTTTGCCATCTGTAAAGCAGAGAAGTATAAGAAAAGCAATTCATAAATAGGCTGTGAAAATGTGAGTAGTTATCATTTATACATTCAGGTCTAGACTGTAGATTACACTGAGCAAGTCCTCAATTCTTATTTGCTGATGACTCCTATTTTTTACCCACATACACAAATATTCCTCTTTCCTGGAATGTCCTCCCCTGTACCTATAGAATCTTACCCTTCCATCAAGATTCAGTTGAAATTCTATCTCCCTCAGCCTTCCAGGATCTCTCCATTCTCTGAACTTCTGCAGCACTTAAAAGTGTACCAGGGGTGGGGAACCTGTGGTCAAATGTGGCCCTCTAGGTCCTCAAGTGAGACCCTTTGACTGAATCCAAACTTCACAGAACAAATCCCCTCAATAAAATGATTTGTTCTGTAAAACCTGGACTCAGTCAAAAGGCCACACTCAAGGACCCAGAAGGCCACATGTGGCCTCGAGGTGACAGGTTCCTCACCCCTGTACCCTATACTACCTGACATTTAACCACATTCTACTACCTTGTGGAGAAGCAGCTAGGTGTCATGAATACAGCTGGCTTCAAAACTGGGACATCTGAGTTCTGGTCCTACCATTGACATATATGCCTCTGGCTAGGCTACTTCACCTTTCAGTGTTCTGAAATAATTCACAGATCAGGTGTCAGTCTGCATCTGTAGGAGTTTCCTCCTGGAGGAGTTCTCTATACCAGTGAAATTACAAGCCGAGACTCTATTCCTATCCCATTGTCTTGTATTCTTTAACACAGGCTTCAGTCTTTCTTTTCTAATCTGATTGTATATTCTTTGAAAGTGACATTATAGGCTGTAATTTATGCTACAAAGTTATCTTGCACTAGTTCAGAGCTAAACAAATATTAGGTGTTCCATAAAGACTTCTTGATTGAAATATTACAGAAAAGTTCCTTACCATTTAAAGCCTTTCATCTTCCTTTCAGAAAGAAATGTCACAGAGAGCTAACCAATGAGTTAATTAATATGAAGCACTCTAAAAATATACAACTTTCTATTCACATCAAGCTCATTAGTGTATCTGAGATGAAGGAAAATCCTAAAATAGAAGTCAATTAGGCAACAGTCCTATTCCTCCTCTCACCCCAAAAATGTATTTTATGATCTTGAGCTATCATCTTCCCTTTCCTCTGCCAAAGAGTCATTTTATTAATCTCAAACTCACTAATACTTTACACACACTTTACTACACTAATGCTACTTTACACACTAATACTATTCTTAGCCATCAACAAACATCAGAACTCTTATGTACCTACATGAAAAGAATTTATAGCCTCTTCTGCCTTGCCTCTGTTCATAAATGACCCTATTCAATAGTAGTAGCCTATCATACATGCCTGCCACACACAGAGATGTGACTAGAGACGATGAACACAAAGGATAACACAAGTTACTATTAAAAAGTTACTTTTGAGGGGTAGAGCCAAGGCGGCAGAGTAAAAACAGGACCTCCATGCAGCTCTAGGTCCCACCACCTCCAATACACATAAAAAAAAAAAAAAGGACTCTAAACAAATTTTAGAGCTACAAAACCCACACAGTGACAGAGAGAAACAAACCTCCCGCTGAAGGAAGTCTGACAGGCCGACAGGAAGGGTCTATCGCGTGGGTTAGGAGCCGAGATCGGTCCCATGGGACCCGCATGGTTCTGGCCCTGGGGCGGCCCTGACCAGCAGCGGCTAGAACAGACTTCAGGAGGGCGAATCACCAGAAGCTGTGGCAGTTTCCAGACTTCTCAACCCATAAACGCCAAAAAGAAAGTAAAAGGTCAGTCGGAAACTCTGTCGGAACAGAGGGACGAAAAAGCTCGGACCCACCGACCCCTGCCCCCGGGGTGAGAGGTGGCGGAGGCATGGCGGCGGCTGCAGCTGCTGCCGCATGGCTGCTTCCAGAACTCCTGGCCTGCAGATCTTAGGGAGACCAAGTGACCGACCATTCAGAGGGTAATCGCTCTTGCTTAAATCTGCTTGGATCTAGATAATAGTCCTGGGTGGTAGTCCTGGGGTGTGGGGCCAGTGGGCCAGAGCTTATGGGGGCTGCAGAGAGGGTGCCCTCCTAATAGCTCCGGCAGCCACAAAAACCCCGGCGATTTGGAACATAGCTCTCTGCAATCTGGGAACAGAGTTCTACCGTGGCAAAGAGCTCAAAAGTCAAGTAATTGGCTGGCAACATGAGCAAGCAGAGGAAGCACAAACAGAAAGTAGAATGCTTTTGTTAAGGGACAAAAAGGATCAAAGCACAGAATGGGAAGAAGACAACAAAGTCAGAACTCCTGCATCAAAAGCTTCCAAGAAAAATATGAATTGGTTACAGGCCATGGAGGAGCCCAAGAAGGATTCTGAAAATTAAGTAAGAGAAGTGGAGGAAAAATTGGGAAGAGAAATGAGAATGATGCAGGAAAATCATGAAAAGCGAGGCAACAGCCTGCTAAAGGAGACCCCAAAACATACTGAAGAAAATAACAACTTAAAAAACAGAACTACCCCAAATGGCAAAAAGGGCCCAAAAAGCCAATGAGGAGAAGAATGCCTTAAAAAACTGAATTTGCCAGATGGTAAAGGAATTTAAAAAACTCACTGAGAAGAATAACTCCTTCAAAATTAGAGTGGACTAAATGGAAGCTAATGACTTTATGAGAAATCGAGATACTATAAAACAGATCCAAACAAATGAAAAAATAGGAGGCAATGTGAAATATCTCATTGGAAAAACCCCTGACATGGAAAATAGATCCAGGAAAGAGAATTTAAAAATTATTGGACCGCCTGAAAGCCACGATGATCAAAAAAGGAGCCTAGACACCATCTTGCAAGAAATTATCAAGAAAAACCGCTCTGATATTCTAGAACCAGAGGGCAAAATAGAAATTGAAAGAATTCACCAATCGCCTCTTGAAAAAGATCCCAAAAAGAAAACTCCTAGGAATATTATAGCCAAATTCCAGAGTTTCCAGGTCAAGGAGAAAATACTGCAAGCAGACAGGAAGAAACAATCTGAGTACTGTGGAAACACAATCAGGATAACCCAAGACCTAGCAGCTTCTACATTAAGGGATCGAAGGGCTTGGAACGTGATATTCTGGAGGTTAAAGAAACTAGGTTTAAAACCAAGAATCACCTACTCAGTAAAACTGAGTATAATGCTTCAAAGGAAAATATGGTCATTCAGTGAAAGAGAGGATTTTCAAGCATTCTTGATGAAAATAAAAAAACAGAGCTGAACAGAAAATTTGACTTTCAAATACAAGAAGCAAGAGAAGTGTGAGAAGGTAAACAGGAAAAACAAATCATAAGGAACTTATTAAAGTTGAACTATTTACATTCCTACATGGAAAAATGATCATTATAATTCATAAGACTTTTCTTCAGTATGAGGATAGTTGAAGGGAATATATGTGTGTGTGTGTATATATGCATACATATATGTATGTAAAGAGGGCATATGTATGTATGAACATATATGTGGGTTGCGCGTATGTATGTACATGTACACATAGACACAGGGCACAGGATGAGTTGAATATGAAGGGATGATATCTAAAATAATAAAATTGAGAGTTGAGAGGAACATATTAGGAGGAGAGAGGGAGAGATTAGGGTAAATTATCTCCCATAAAAGAGGCAAGAGAAAACTGTTACAATGGAGGGGAAGAGCAGGAAGGTGAAAGGGAAATGGGTCAACCTTACTCTCACTGAATTTGGCTTAAGGAGGGAATAATATACACACTCAATTGGGTTATCTTACCCTGCAGGAAAATAGGGGGGAAGGGGATGAGAGGGGGAGGAGATTACAGAAGGGGAGATGATAGAAGGGGGGGCAGATTGGGGGAGAGGGTAGTTAGAAGCAAACACTCTTGAAAAGGGACAGGGTCAAGGGAGAAAATAGAATAAGTGGGGGGGGCAGGATAGGATGGAGGGAATTATAGTTAGTTTTTCACAATATAACTACTATGGAAATGTTTTGCGGAACTACACACCTACAACTTATATTGAATTACTTATCTTCCCAGTGGGGGTGGGTGAGGAGGGAAGAAGGGAAAAAATCTGGAGCTCAAAGTTTTAAAAACAAGTGTTTTTAAAAATTGCTTTTCACATGCAACTGGGAAATAAGATACACAAGCACTAGGGTATAGAAATCCATCTTATCCTACTAGAAAGCTGGTAGATTAGGGATTAGGGAAAGGAGTACTCATTAGGCTTGCTATTTTGGGATGGGGGTAGTGGAAACATGGGGAGAAAAATTTGTAACTCAAAATCTTGTGGAAACGAATGTTGAAAACTAAAAATAAATTAATTAATTGAAAAAATTACTTTCATAAAAAGATAAATACTTTATTATCATTTTCTTCTGCCATGTTAAACTTGTACATCAAAAGGGCATCATAGCATAAATTCTATCAACATCCAACCTCAGCACTAGCACCTAAAAACCATGCCATCTTATCTGTGGGTACATAAAACATATTTGGTGATAATGCAAAAAGATTTGAAAGTGAATTCCTTCAGATAAAAATTAAAAATTCATCTATTCTTTCCCAGAAAATGTACTGAGTATCCACGATATGCAACACTATGCTGTAGCCTGTGAAATAATTAGGCAATGAAAACTGCTTTTAAAACAAGTACAGCTTTTATATTTTCAAGTAACAGTAAGGAATTCTGCTAAAGTTGGTGTTTAGTCAATTAGTTGTGTCCACCTCTTCATGACCACTTTTGGGATTTTCTTGGCAGAGATACTGTAGCAGTTTGTCATTTCCTTCTCCAGCTCATTTTGCAGATGAGGAAACTGACTTCCCCAGGGTCACATAGCTAGGGTCGGAGGCTGGTTTTGAATTCAGATCTTCCTGACTCCAGGCCTGGCACGCTATCCACTGTACCACCCAGCTACCTAGACTCTGCTAACGTAGAATGAACTGAATCTTAAAACCATAATACTTGTTAAATTATTTGTCAGAGAGGCAGGTAAATTTAAAGTCAAGTTCAGGTCTTCCCTCAGACACATACTGGCTATGTGACTTATGGGCAAGTCATTTAACCTCTTGATTCTCCTAGGGAAATCTCTAAATAGAAAATCACAAAGGAGTTGCTGATCTGCACTGTTAGAGGGGATTCAAGTAAAAGGGGTTCCCTATATCAATGAAACCAGAGGTCTTTCTCCTGCTTCCCCTAATAGTGTCACCCTTGGCTAACTCATTTAACCTCTTGAACCTCAATTTCCTTAACTGTAAAATCACGCAGAGCTCTAAACCAATCATAATACAAAAGTCTAATTATACACAAGTGATGGGATCCCAAGAACTGAGACACAGTTCTTCTAGATATGTACCAAACTACAAAAATCAATGCATCTACAAAGAATCACAGAATGTTAACCCTAGAAGGGACCTTGTAAATCACTTACTTCAATACTCTTATTTCACAAGTGAGGAAGTCCCCTAATCTCTGTGATTCAAATGCCAAGAAAATTACGGTCCCTCATTCTCTTTCTCCCTAGTTTTATCTTAGACCAGTTTAGCTTTAATTCCCTTAAGCCCCTATCGTACTCCATCTTCTGTATTCTGCAGTCTTGAACCCCAATACATTGTTAAATGTCCCTCCATTCTAAAATTTTTCCTTTCACTCTCCTACTTTCTGTTACTCAATGAAATCTTGTTTTGTTCAGTAGTTGAGCCCTGTCCAAGTCTGTGTGATCCCATAGACCACATAGCAAGCGAAGCCGTTCTATCCTTTACTATCTCTCAAAGTCTATGTAAGTTCAAGTTCATCGTTCATCGTTTCCATGACACCATCTATCCATCTCATCCTCTGCCATCCCTTTTGCCTTCTACCTTCAATCTTTCCCAATATGAGGTTCTTTCCCAATGAGTCCCGTCTTCTCCCTGTATGGCCAAAGTATTTAAGCTTCAGCTTCAGTGTTTGACCTTCCAGTGAATAGCCTGAATTAATTTCTTTAAGTATTGATTGATCTGACCTCCTTGCTGTCCAAGGGATTCTTCTCCAGCACCACAATTCGAAAGCATCGATTCTGCAGTGCTCAGTTTTCTTTATACGCCAACTCTCACAGCCATACACTGCTACTAGAAAAATCATAGCTTTGACTATATATAGACCTTTGTCAGCAAGACGATGTCTCTGATTTTTTAGTATACTGTCCAGATTTGTCATAGCTTTCCTTCCAAGGAGCAAATGTCTTTTAACTTCATGACTGCAGTTGCCATCTGCAGTGATCATTGAGCCCAAGAATATAAAATCTGACCCTGTTTCTACTTCTACCTCTATTTGCCAGGAAGTGATGGGACCAGCTGCCAGGATCTTAGCTTTTTTGATGTTAATTTTCAAGCCAGCTTTTCCATTCCCCTCTTTCCCCTTCATCAAGAGGCTACTTAATTCTTCTTCACTTTCTGCCATCATAGTAGTAATCATCTGCATATCTGAGATTGTGGATATTTCTCCTGGCAACTCTAATTCCAGCTTTTGATTCATTCATTCATCCAGCCTGGCATTTTGCATGATGTACTCTGCATATAAGTTAAATAAATAAGGTGACTGTATACAGTCTTGTCATACACCCAATGAATAATGTTTCATGTCCAGTTCTCACTGTGGCTTCTTGCCCCGAATCCATATTCCTCAGGAGACAAGTAACATGATCAGGTACTTCCATCTTCTTGAGGGCTTGCCACATCTTGTTGTGATCCACACAAGTCGAAGGCTTTAGTGTAGTCAATGAAGCAGAAGAAGATGTTTTTCCGGAACTCCCTTGCTTTTTCCATGATCCAGCAAATGTTGGCAGTTTGGTCTCTAGTTCCTCTAACTCTTTGAAAACCAGCCTGTTCTTCTGGTAATTCTCAGTTCACACATTGCTGTAGTCTAGCTTGCAGAATCTTAAGCATGATCTTGCTGGCATATGAAATGAGTACAACTGTTTGGTAATTTGAACATTCCTTGGCATTGTCCTTCTTTAGGATTTCCAATACACTGGCCACTGTTGAGTTTGCCAAATTTGCTGGCATATTGAGTACAGCACTTTAACAGCATCCTCTTTTAGGGTTTTAAATAGCTCAGCTGGAAGTCCATCCTCTCCAGTAGCTGTACTGTTAGCAATGCTTCCTAAGGCCCATTTGACATCATTCTCCAGGTCTGGCTCTAGATCAATAAGCACACCATTGTGGTTATAGGTGATGCCAAGATCTTTCTTGTATAGTTCTTTTGTGTATTCACGCCACCTCTTCTTAACCTATCCAGCTTTTGTTAAGTCCCTACCATTGTTGTCTTTCATCATGTCCATTTTGGCATGAAATGTCCCCTAGATATCTTTTATTTTCTTGAAGAGATCTTCTCTTTCCTATTCTATTGTTTTCTTCTGTTTCTTTGCATTGCTCATTTAAGAAAACCCTCTTATCTCTCTTTGCTATTCTGACGAATTGTGCATTTGGCTGAGTATAGTGTTCCCTTTTGCTTTCCTTCTTTCCTCAGGTATATGTAAAGTCTCATCAGATGGCCATTTTGCTTTCTTTTTCTCTGAAATGTTTTTTTGCTGGTGCCACCTATACAATATCACAAAAGAAATCTTACTTTCTTCTGAAGAGATCACATTCCTTGCCATTGTTTTCCCCAATACAAGAGCTTTTTTTTTCCCCCCCAAATCATGCATGCCATCAAACAAAGTGTCAGGGAAGTCAGCATCTTCCTTGCTCTCTCCATAGCCACTTCTAAACCATCCCTCTGGCAATTTCCAAGCTTCGCTCTTTTTTCTTTGAAATTCACACAACTTGTCCAGGTCCTAATTGTTGCTATTTACCAGCCTACAAGAAGCTATTCCTTCTCTTCCTCAACAAATTCAATCTCTGGCTCAGAATTCCTTTTCCCTGCCAAAAGACGTGTTCTCAAACCTGGTGACTTTAACAGAGCTGTTAATTATTTTTCAAACACCCTGTGCTCTCACAAGTCATATACCTCTTCAATTCCCATGAACACCATGTTCATGCTATCTTAGCCACCTACAGAAGTGATCACACCTTACTTAAACCTAACCATCATCACCAAAATCAGTTTCACCTCAAAGATTTTAAACTCAGAAATTACCCCTCTGATAGGTGGTATTGTGGATAAAATGCTGAATTTGGAGTCAAGAAGACCTGAGTTCAAATCCTGCCTCAGACATTTATCAGCTGTGTGACCATGGGCAAGTCATTTAACCTCTTAGTGCCTCATCTGAAAAATAAGGATAACAGCACCTACCTCCCTGGATTGCTGTAATGATAAAATGAGATAATGATAAACTGCTCTGCTAATCTTCAAATGCTATGTAAATGCTAGCTAGCTATTATTTTTCATTCCTCAATCCTTTAACTTGTTCTTTGGCCTCACCATGAGCTCTCATCTCCCGATTCTTCCCTGCTCTTCTAACTGACCCGTTCTGACTTCACTTTCCTCCCTTCACAATCCTGACCAGTTAACCGGTCCAACAAGGCGCCTTGTTCCATTCTGGAACGCCCTGTGTCTTGTCCTGCTAGTCCTATGCTGTTCGATCCTAGAGGCAGGGTCCCTTCCTTCAGTACTTCCCACACTGTCTCCCACTCTGGACAATGTATAAATGCTAATGAGGAAGTACAAAGTTCTCCACGTTAGCGCACGACAAATCTGTACAGGGCCCTCACAGCTTATGGCAATTCTGTGGGTCATTAGTGTCTCCTTACAACAACTAACCGTCCCACATCTCTCTCCTCAGACCTCCACCTGGAACCCCAAGTGTCATGTAAACTTACTTAGAAGGTTAAAGCTATACCTTGTGAGCTCCCTCATATCCCTTAACCCATACTTCAAAATCTCACTAGATCTTCCCCAACCACTCCTTTGTTCCAGTCAGAGGATGATGATGTTATTCCCCCACATCTCAGAGAATCCAAGAGTTGGAAAAAACTCCAAAGACTGTAGGCCAAATGGTGCCTACAGAAAATCCTCTACAACAGAGGTGTCAAACTCTCAGGCCCCATGACGCTTCAAAACTTTCAAGTGTTAATGGAACCACTTAGAAAATGTTTAACAAAATAAATGAAACTACAGCAAAACACAGATAAGTTAATTTGCAAAATCTGTTTCTATTTGAATTTGATACCACAGCTCTAGCAATATACCTGACAAGGAGACATCAAAACTCTTTTTGAATACCAATTAAAGGAACCCACAACCTCCCAAGGATGCCCATTCCTTTTTCATATACCTATGATAGTCATCCTGTTCCCTGCTGGATATCTCGTTCAGGAGCCTGCCCTCACCTTGTGTGCCCTCTACTCAATTTTCTTCTAGCTCTATCTACCAGCCCTTTCCTCGCTTTCAGAAAACATTGTCCCTTATCCTTAAAAACAAAAACAAAACCAACCTTCACTTAACAAAGCTATCCCCTCAGCAGTATCAATCAATACTTCAGGAAGCATTATTAAGCACCTACTGGGTGCTACCAGGAACCAGGCTAAGTGCTAAAGATACAAAACAAATGAAATATTCTGTGCTCTCAAGGAACTTAAGAGTCTATAAAGGAAAAGTATGTGTGTGTGTGTGTGTGTGTGTGTGTGTGAGAACATCTATAAACAGAAGTCAATAAATACAATATAAATTATTATTATAATTACCATTAAAAATTACTACAAAACAAATACAAGGGGAGACATGGGGAAGCAAAAGGCATCATAGATGGTGGCACATGAGCTGAGCTTTGAAGGCAGCTAAGCATTTCTAAAAGGACATGTGTGAGGAACATCAATAAAGCTAGTGTAGCTGAACTATTTAGTTATCTTAAGCAGTGTGTAAATATATATATGTGTGTGTATATACATACACATTATACACGATCATATATACATATACACACGTGAACTAATTAGCCTGGAAAGGTAGGCCAGACCAATTTCAGAAAAACCTGGAAAGACTTGCATGAACTGATGCTAAGTGAGGTGAGCAGAACCAGGAGATCATTGTACACAGCAACACTGTGAGATGATTGACTGTGACAGACTTAGCTCTACTCAGGAATACAATGATCCAAGACAATTCCAAAAGACTTATGTTGGAAAATGCTAACCACATCCAGAGAAAGAACCATGGAGTCTGAATGCAGATCAAAGTGTCTTATTTTTACCTTTTGTTTGTGTTTTTTTCTTTTTTGTGATTTTCCCCTTTTACTCTGATTCTTCTTTCACAACTTGACTAATGTGGAAATATCTTTAATACGATTGTACATGTCCAGCCTATATCCGAAGGAGAAAAATTTGGAATGCACATTGAAAACTATCTTTACATTATAAGGCCCGGGGGGGGGGGGGTTGGGGGGGGAAAAGAGGGAGGGGGAAGGAATAAAATACTATTAAGAAGGAAGAAAAAAGGTAGGCCAGAGTCAGGTATTAAAAGGTTTTAAATGCCAATTCTCCAATTCACCAATTCATTATTCACCCTGCTCATTTGGGTATTATCAATGTTCTCCTAAATGCTAAGTCTGATAGCTTTCTTCATTCCATGTGCTTCTTGACTTTTCTGAACAATTAGACACTGCTGACCATCTGCTCTCATCTTCAGTCTCTTCTCCACTGCTTCTATGACATTACTGTCTCACCACTTCAAACGGTACAATTATAATCTCTACACAAAAGAATGATATCTGAACTCCAGGCTCCCCCATCTCCAACTATATGCTGTGCATATCCCCCTAGATATCACATAGGCATAGAAATGGAATTCATCACCTTCTTCCCTTAAACCTGCCCTTGCTCCCAACTTCCCTATTTCTGTTACTAATAGCATCTTCCTAATCACTCAGGTTCAAAATTTCAATCATCTTCAACTCTTTTTCCTTATCATCATAGTCAGCTTCCCAAATCCTGTCAATTCTACTTCCAACACATTTTATATCTGTTTATATCTGTCTCCTCCTCTCCATTTCTCTACCACCAGTACACATCACTTCTCACCTAAACTATTATAATGTCGTCCTAACTGGTCTCTTGTTTATCATATAGTTGTTAGGATCTTACTAAAACAGATCTTAACATCATCACTTATCTGGTCTACAATTTTCAGTGGCTCTGTTGTCTACAGAATCAAATCCAAGTCTTTAGCCAGGAATTTAAAGCCCTCTACAATCTGTGCCACTCCTACCATTCTAGTGATTTACTCCCCTTTCCACAATCTATTCCAGCTAAATTAGACAAAACTGCTGTTCCCCAAATTCTACATGTTCTCTCCCATTCACTTCCCTTTCCCTTTATCAGAGGTGAGCAATCCATCTTTCATGCTCTTCCTTAACTATGCCTTTCAGAATCCTTCAAGGCTCAGCTCAAGCAATACCTTCTTCCTCTTGAAGCCTTCCCTGATCTCCCCAACTGAAAGTACGATGATAAGATTTAAAGATGGAAGAGAACTAACAGGTCACCTAGTCAACACTCTTTCATTTTACAGCTGAAAAAACTGAGGCCCAGAGACGTCAAGTCATTTCCCTAAATCACAGAGGTAGGATCCTGGATACGGGGTTCTTTGCACACTACACCTAGCTGCGTCAAATTTTCTTAATATAATTTAACTAGATCTCTCTCCTTTCTCAAGCTCTCACTCTATAAAAATATTGTCTCTCTCAATATAATGGTAAGTTTCTTGAGGGCAAGAGTCTATGACATCTGATGTAAGTACATGTATATATGTTTATGTATACAATACACTTGCATAAAATATATCCCATTCCATCTCATCTCTGCCAAAAGACTGCTCCCCCCGCCCTCGCCTTGTCACCCCCACTCTCATTTATCTTTGATCTCACCCTGTGATTACTGACTACAAACGTGCTCATGTCTCATCCCTGCCACCTACAAATATCCTCAAAAAACAAAAATCAAAATGTATCACCCTCAAACAACCCTCACTAGGTCCATCCATCCCCGCTAACTATCATATCATATCTCTCCTGGTTAAACTCCATGAGTCACCCATCTACAATAGCACTTCCTCTCCTCTCACTTTTCTTAAATCTACAACCTGGCTTCCAACCTCATTGTTCAATTGAAACTGCCCTCCCCAAAATTACCAATGCCCTCGTAATTGTCATCTCCGATGGCCTTTTCTCAGTGATCTTTATTTCTTTGCAGCCTTTGATGCTGTCAATCACCCTCTTCTCATTATTCTCTTCTCTCTTGGTTTTTTGGGCACTACTTTCTCCTGGTTTTCCTCCTAGCTTTTTAACCACTCCTCAATCTCCTTTGCTAGATCTTTATCCAGGCCATGACTACTAACAGGGCTCTGTTCTGGGCCCTCTTCTCCCTCTATACTATTTCACTGGGTGATTTAATCAATTCCTATGAATTTAATTTTTATCTCTATGCTGATGATCTCGAACCTAACTTCCCTGCTGACCTCCAATCTCACATCTCCAGTTCCTTATTATACATCTTGAACTGGATGTCATATAGACACCTTAAATTCAACATGTCCAAAAACCCTTCCCCCTTCCAAACTTCCCCCATTACTGTCAAGGGCACCCCCTAGTCCCTCAGGCTTCAACCCAGATATCATCCTAATTCCTCATTACCTTTCATGACCTCATAGGCAGTCTGTTGTCAAAACTTGTCAATTTCACCTTTGCAACATCTCTCAAATATGCCCCCTCCTCTCCTGTAATACTGCTACCACCCTTACCTACTCACACCTGGACTACTGCAATTACCTGTTGGTCTGCCTGATGCTGATCTCTCCCCATCCCGTCCTTCCCCCATTCAGCCACCAAATAATTTTTGTAAAGCACAGATCCAACCATAGCACCACCACCAGCCCCAAATGTCCCCCCTCCCCATCACCTCCAGGATTATAGATAAAACCCTCTGGTGTTCAAATTCCACCATAACCTCACCCCCCTCCCTACCTTTTCAGTCTTCTTATTTTCTAAATATCTTATTAACATATCCCATGACTTTTCCATCCAGTGGCAATGGCCTCCTTACTGTTCCATGAACAAGATACTCCATCTCTCTACTGTGGGCATTTTCACCATGCCTGGAGGGATTTCCCTCCTCATCTCTGCCTCCTGGCTTCTCTGGCTTCAGAACTTAGATAAAATCCTCTGTTGGCAGGAAGCCTTTCCCTATCCCTCTTAGTTACAGTGCTTTCCCTCTGTTGATTATTTTCTGTTTTCTGTATCTAGTCTGCTGTACTAGTCTGCATGTTGACTCTCCCATTAGACTGCCAACTCTCAGGGCAGGAACTGTCTTTTGCCTTTCTTTGTAGTCTCAGCCCTTAGGACAGAGCCTGATATTATAGTAGGTGCTTAATAAATGCTTATTGACTTGTCTATTCATGTCCCCAGTGTTTGGCAGTGTTTTGCACAAACCAGGGCCTTAATAAATATTTAAATGGTTTGTGACAGTTGCTGCAGTTGTTGTTTTTTTTTTTTTTAACAAAGCACTGAAACAAAGCCCCACTATGATGAAGCCTGTCCCTAATGTTAAAAGCAGGATTCTGAGAAGCAAAAACTAAGCTGCTACTAAGTAACATATCCTGCAGGAAAATAAGCCCAGCTCCTAGCGATAGGACATCCGAAGGAGCCACGCATGTAAATTACCAGATTGCTAAACAATTAATCGTTTGCAAACTTCAGCCAGGGAACATCTACCAAACAAGATCACTGCCTGTAAAGTGTAGTCCCTAGGTCTACCACATTTTAGCCTCAGTGATCCTACCTCTTGGTATATTTTAATAACTGAGCCTAGAGCTACACCTCCAGACAGGAGTTTACAAATGTACTGCAGAAGCTTTACAGCGCTCCTCCCACAGGTGGGAAGGAAAAAAAAAAAGGAATGAAATAATTTTGTTCATCAAATCTGTACTCTTAATTTAGAGGAAAAACCCTTCTCCCCGCTTCCCATCATTACTCAGAGCAGAAAAGATTCCTTATACTTTCCCCTGGAGCTTTACAAATTCGGAAAGTGCTTAACGCAACCCCCGCCGCCCCACCTCACCCCCCCCTACAGCTGTGAAGTACTGTGTGCGCCGGGCCCTCGTCCAGGGGATGGGATGGACCGTCAGTGTCCCAATCGCTCTTACCTGGGGACGCAGCTGGGACTAGAGCCGTCGATCTCCCAGGTGGCGAACAGGTTCATGGGCACAGGCGTGTTCAGGGTGCCGGGCCCCGCGGGGAAGCTGAGCCTGCCTTTCTCCGCCATGGTGCAAGCCGGCCAGATTCTGAGGGCCAAGCCCCTGTCCCAGCTGCAGCCTATCCCCCGAGCCTGGGGGTGGGGGAGGGAAGGACGGTAAGCTGGCGAGGCCCTCGTTCGGTGCGGCCCGGCCCGGGTCGGGGCTTACGAGAGAGAGAGAGAGAACTCGGGTAACACTGCCGAGGCTGCGGAGGGACCCAGGCTGGAGACTGTAGTCCGAAGCGGGGGTGGGGGATGGGGGATGGGGGGCAAAGGGGTTTACATGGCTATGGCTGGCCGCGGGTCGGGGGAGGGGAAAGGCACTTCGACCCCACACAGCTGGTAGGAGAAAGTAGTGGCCGCTCGGCGCGCGCTCGCCCGCTCAGTCACAGCAGAGACCGAACAGCAAGAAGGACTAACCAGCGGTCGAGACTCCGAGCCCCGCCCCACTAGCTACTCCACAGCCGTAATCAGAAGAGACCACAAGCGCCTGCGCACTGAAACTAGACAGAGGAAAAAAGACTACCAACTAGAGAGTAAGCAGTCCCCTCCAAGCTCCTCAGTTGCTTGGTAGACGCCCCGGCGTCGATCCGATTGGCTGAGCCCACTTTGAGCTCACGGGTCAACGAACCAATCAAGACCCAAGTTGATCGCTCGCCGGAAATGAGGTACAGGACTGGTTGTCTTCCTCCCTCTTCTATCCCTCATTCTCAGCAGGCTGCAATAATCCGTCCTTTTTGCTCCGTGCCCCGCCCATCTCGGGCCTTGCCCTAGGCTGCCCGGGCCGGCCCCATCGGCACGCCCTTGCGTAACCCGTGCCTGCCTTGAGGGTTAGCGATTGGCAGTTTTCGTGGGGAATACTGCACCTGGCGGAGCCGTTTATTTGTGATTTACTAAACTGCCTAGTCTTAGACTTAACTGGAGCGCGGTGGGGTGAAAAAGAGACCCAGAAAGACTTCGGCACTCCAGAGGGTTGGGTCCCAAAAAGTCAGAGAGGGCCTGAGAAGCTTAACTCCTGCGAACAGGTTAGGTCAGAGCAGCCCCACCCCGAGGGAGCCGCTAGGACCATAAAACAGCTCAATAGCAGCTGTGGAGAGGTCAACACCAAACAATTAGAGGATGGTTTACCTAAATGATAAATGGCCCAAGGATATAAACTGGCATTTTTCAAGGGAAGAAATACGAACTGATTCACTAGTAATCACAGCAGCAGTTCTCAAATTTTTTTTGGTCGAAGACCTCCCCTTTCTGATAAATGTATTTGAGGACTCCAAAGCGGTTGTTTTTGTATGTGGCATATATCTACGGATAAATTGATAAATTTAGTTAGTTCTGGTGCCTTCCCTCTGTTAATAATTTCCTACTCTGTATATAGCTTGTTTGTATATTTTTGTCGTCTCCCCCATTAGATTGTGAACTTTCTGAATGCAGGGAGTACTTGGTCTATTACCTCTTTTTATATTCCCAGCACTTATGGTAGTGTCTTGGTCTTTATAATTGTTTATAGACTGATTATTAACATTGTAAAATAATCAGTCCATTACATTTTAACACAAATAGCATTTTCATGAAAAAATTACTATTTTTCAAAACAGAAAAATTTAATGAGAGTGGCATTGATTTATATTTTTGCAAATCTCTTTAATGCCTGGCTCGATCGAAGATAGTTGAGTTCTCATATATTTCTAACTTCAATCTGTTTTGATATTGTTTTGGTTGAAGTATGTGAGGAAGATCCAGCTTCGAGTTGGAAAAGGGAAGAATAATAGCTATTTCAGAACTGTGGATCATCTTGTGCTCAAGATACCCTTGCCAGCCACCTATAGTTTCACAGAGCTTGCCTTCCCCATGACCAAGAATCTTCCACAATTCATCCCCTTTCCAGGTGTAAACATCTGACTGACTTCCTGGGACAGCTCTTCCTGAAGTTGTACTCTTTGTGGACACTGATAGCCAGCCTACCTGAACTCACTTCTCAAGTACTAGCATACTTCCCACCCCATCCCAGTGATTCTGAACCCTCCCTTGCATTGTTCAGACCCCAGGCTCCATCCCCCACTGACTTATTCCCATTCCCTTCAAAGCAGTGCTGTGTTCTCTGGACATAAGTAATGAAGAAGATTTCATGCTAAACTTTTTCCTTTTTTGTTCCAACTGGCCTCTCCTGATGATAGATCTGCCCTGGCTACCGTTTCCAGCACCGGATTGCACTTACACTTATACTCCTGGCTCACTGGTTGTGGTGGGGGAGTAGGATTACTCCTTGCTCCCCATTGGCATTTTCAGGTTCTTCCTCTACCACCATCACTCAATAACCTCTCTTCCTTTAAGATTTATTCAATCCATATTTCTAAGCAAATCAAGACTCTGGTAACTGTTGTCCATAGACCCCCAGGAGACACTCTTGTTCCTTCCTCAGTGAGGTCATCACCTGGCTCACAGTCTTTCCTCTGCAACTCTTGCTGTCATACTAGAAGACTTCAACATACATATTTGTATTCCATCAAACACCATAATCCCTCAATTCCTCAATGGACTCATTCCTCTACCACACAACAGTTGTACACAGAGATAGTCATTCCTTTGGTCTTGCCATCGAGAGTTCTGAAATCTTCTTCTTAACTGACCATAAGGCTTTCTACCTCTCCTTCTGTGTTCCTTTACCGAACCATATTCTTCCTCCACACCATGACCTTAAAACCCTTGACCCCTCATTCCCCCCCCCCATGCCGTCAGACGTGCACTAGCCAAGTCACTCTCTTCTCTTTTCC
>NW_027186276.1:31572-37684 GCF_028583685.1 Petaurus breviceps papuanus | reverse complement strand
GTCTCTCTTTCTGTCTCTCTCTGTCTCTTTTTCTGTCTCCTCTCTCTCTCTCTCATTCTCTCTGTCTCTGTCTCTCTCTGTCTCTCTATTTCTCTGTCTGTCTCTCCGTCTCTGTCTCTCTTTCTGTCTCTGTCTCCTCTCCCTCTCTCTCTCTCTCTCTCTCTCTCTCTCTCTCTCTCTCTCTCTCTCTCTCTCTCTCTCTCTCTCTGTCTTTCTCTGTCTCTCTCTCTTTATCTCTCTGTCTCTGTCTCCTCTCTCTCCCTCTATCTCTCTGTGTCTCTCTTTCTCTGCCTCTCCCTCTCTTTCTCTGTCTCTCTCTCTCTATGTCTCTTTCTCACCCCTCCACCCTGCAATCTGTCTATGTCTCTGTCTCTAGAAGTAGAGGAGGACTGGAATTGAGTGGGGGAGGAATGGGATGAGCTTGACAAGGGCTCTTCCCTTCCCTAGGCCTCAGTTTCCCCAGGGCTTTGAGATCCAGGGAGATCCTGCAGAGGTGATGAGCCATGAGGTGAGATTCAAAGGTCCTGGAGAATAGCAGGCTCCCTTTCCCTCTACAGGTCTCAGGCTCTGCTCCTGGGCGGTTTCAGCAGCATTGTTGGACCAGGGAGGGAAAGCCATTGGTGAGACCAGAGCCTTCCTTTGTGGATCAATGGGACAGGAGGGGGGTCAGTGAGCAGGTCAGGGCCTCCTTCACCCCTCCGGGGACCCACCTCCACCAGCTGATGCCAGTATTCTACAGGCTTTCGGGGATTGGCTAACATCTCTGCCCAGTGTTCTCGACCATGGGCGTCAGCTGCATCTGCCCCGACCCGGCACACACCAATGACCTCATTGTGACCAATGCTTTGATGGAAGTTGGACAAGGGGAGAAGGCAAGAGGGAGGGAGGGAGAAGAGAAAAGTATCTGTCAGTGGATGGTCCTAGCTAGGACTCTGCCCCTGACCCCCTTGGCCCCAGGTCCCCCATCCCCACTCTGCCTCTGGCCCAGGTCCCATCGACCCTAGGCCCCTTCCCCATTCCAAGCTCCTGCTTACCAGTCATAATCCACCACTGCAATACTCAGCCCCACAGCCTCCACACTCTCAGGGGCCACGTCAAACACCAGGGCCTCATTGTAAGTGGGGTTCAGTGTGTTCTTCTTTATGGAGGTCTTGCGTTTCTTTAGCCGCCGCCCCTCCGAGATCAGGGAGGCCTTCACATAGGGGTCTGGTGGTGGGAGGAGGGGGCAGGGAGAGCAGGGCCTCAGAGTCCCAGGGATTGGGGCCCCTATTCCTTGGCCATTCCTGGCCTCAGACTCCCAGGTCTCTCAGCCCCTACCCTGGCTGTCTCACCCTACAGGGATGTGGGTGTTCAGTCCCTTGTCCTTGGTTCCTTGTGGGCACTGAGTCTCCCGAGGGCCCAGATGTCTAAGCTCCTACCCTTCTCTCTAAGATCCAAACTTCCAGGAAATGTGACTTCTAGGCCTGCCCTGAAGTCCTTAGGGGAGGCATCTGCCACCCCCAAGCAGGGTCCCCCCTCAAGTGCCCAGGGTCCCTCAGGGCAGCTGAAGGTAGGGGGAACTAAGCAGGCCTTTCTAAGTACCTGAGAAGCCTGTGAGGTCCATAGCTTTGAGGTTGGAGGCCTTAATGATGGTTACGGTTAGACGCCCAGCCGTGGGGAGGTAGCACAACGAGAAATTCAGCTCCCCGAGGTCAGCCTTCTCCTGTGGGCCAGGATGCAGTCAGGCCAGCTGCCCTTCAGCCTCTCCTCCCCTCCCCTCCACTGTCTCTCTGTCTCTGTCTCTCTTTCTGTCTCTGTGTCCATTACACGGAGTCATAGACTGAGAGCTGTAGAGGGACCTCAGAGGGCTGGTCAGTGGGAGCCCTCCTCCTGAGGAGGCCGGAGACCCTCTCAAAGGGGAGCCCACCTGAGCACCAGATCCCATCTCCCCAGTGGCTGAGTGGAGCTCCTCAGCTCACCCTGGGCTCTCGTGGAGGGTCGGCCCATCCTTCTAGCACACAGGCACCCAAGCCCCGGTCATCTGGGGCCCCTCACATTCCCTTGGCCTGAGCATCTCTCAGAGCCATGGTCCTCTTCCCATTCACAAGGCCCTCATCACCCAGGGCCCAAGCTTCTGCCTCCAGTCAGCTCCCCAAGTGATTTCCTCATGGCCAGCCTTGGCTCAGTGAGGGGCTCCCTGTCATCTTCCCAGCTCCCTGGCTCAAACCTACCTTCCCTAATGCCCTTCCTCCAGGCTGGTCTTTCTGCAGCTGCACACATGATTCCTCATCTCCCATCTCTGTGCCTTTGCAGGTCCCTCCAAAGCTGGGATGCACCCCTTTTACCTCTGCCTCTTAGCACCAGAATTACCTTCAAAGCTCAGCTGAAAGGCACCTTCTCTATGAAACCTTTGCCCATTTCAGCCCCCCCCCATCCAATGGTGCTGCCCCTTCCCAAAGAGAGTTAACTGGTATATATTCTGTGCAGACTTATGGCCCTGTCTCCCTGGACATCATGCAAGCTTCTTGAGGGCAGGAGGCATTCTGCTTCCAGCCCTTGTGTCCCCAGCCCTGAGGAGAATGCCTGCTGCACAGCTGGCACGTGGCAGGTGTCTGGGTAGGTTGACCAGAGGGGCTCAGGATAGCAGGGTACTCTCCTCACTTATCTGGGGGGGATTCTCCCACCAATGTCTCCTCCATCTGCATCTCTCTCCAGTTCTCTGTATCTCTCCCATCTGCCCTCTCCCTCCCCAGCTCTCTCTATATTTCTTCTGTCTCCCTTCCTCTCTATTACCCGCTTTCCCCATTTCAGTTCCTGCTCTTAGCTTTTTGATCCATTTAACAACCTGTCTCAATGCCAAGCCTGGTAAAGCCATGGCCACAGCCCCCTTCCCCCTGGGGACCCGTCAAATCCCATTTGTTCTTCAGGGAAGATGGGAAGAGCAGCCAAGGCCAAGGCCAAGGCTGGTGGGGTGAGGGGAGGTGAGAGAAAGCAGAGATCCAAGGCCCAGAGACAGAAGCAGGGACACAGACAGTCTGGGGCAAGGAGAGGCCGAGCTGAAGATGGGCCGGGAGCAGAAGAGACAGAGCTACCAGCGACAGAGACAGAGAAAGGCCCTGCCAGTGGGCTGGAGAAGGCTCCAGATCCACTGAGGAAAGGGGGAGGCTGGATGGTGTCAGAGAGTAAAGTCATAGGGACTTTGAGAGCCAGACAAGCAGGGCCCCAGGGCCCCACTAGGACTTGGGCCAGGGCCGGGTGTTGGAGGGATAGGGTGTCAGGGCCAAGGGGATGCCTGTTTGCCTTGGGTTGTCTGGACCTGGTGCATCTGGGTATAGAGAGCTTGGAAGGTCTGGATTTTTAGCACTAGAAGAGCTCATGGAGGTGGCTGAGACAGGTAAACTGAGGCCCGGAGACAGGAAGGGCTTGAAGGCCACCAGAGCTGGGGTTCAAGGCCAGGTTTCCTGATTCCTCATTTTCAGCATCACCCTGACATTCTCAGACACTGGGGCCAGGATGCCCAGAGGGAGGGCGAGGGGAAGTTTGCCTGGATGTCAGGGAGTGTGTGTGTGGGTGGGTGGGTGGGGGGGTCTGGGACACATGGGAATCATGAGAGTGAGAGGATGGGACATTAGGGGTGGTCCGAACACGGGGGGGAGGGGGGGGGGGAGGGGGGAAGGGCGGTGGGGGGACTCAACTTCCGATCTTCACGAAAGTTGGGGGGGGGGGGGGGGAGCATGAGAATATCTGGGAGGCCCCAAGAAGAAGTCAGGACACTGGGAAGTCAAGATTGGAAAGGGCAAGGTTCTGGGGGTCAGGACAGCGAGGGGCGAGAGTCAGAAGGTCGGCAGTCGAGACATCAAGAATACAACGTTTCTGGGAGTATCGAGGCCAGTGCAGAGGGCAGGGGGGGGGGGGGAGTCTGGAATAGTGGGGGAGGAGCTAGATCATCTGCCCAGTGTTAGAATCTTTCAAACTTGGAATTTAGAGGCTGGAAGATTGGGAGGCCAAGAGATCCAGAGGTGAGGACCAGGGTTCAAGCAGAGGGACTAACCGAGCCACCTTCGATGATGTCTCTCCAGAGGGGGCGGTCGGGGGGCTGCTCTGCCAGCTCTAAGAGGTTATCCAGCACCACTTGGCCGATGAGGTCATGTCTTGAGAATCGGTCAAAGTCATAAATACTAAAGTGCAGCTTCCTCTGGGCCAGCTCTGCCAGCGGCACAGAAAATTGGAAGGTCTCGTTGAACACGGGGTTCAGAGTCTTCCTGTGCACCTGGGGATGGTGGATGAGGGAGGGCAGCTCAGGACCAGCCTTCTGGTGCAGGCTGAGGCTTCCTGGGCCCACCCAGGGACCCGAAGCGGAGGGGAGCCATTAGCCATGAGGTCAGGCTCCCACGTCCAAACTTCAGCATTATAGCTAAGCACTGAAGAGTTGTGACCTCACTGGATCCCCATGACAGCCCTCAGAGGGAGGTGCAAGTATTTTCCCCATTTGGCAGAAAAAGAGACTGAGTGTCAGGGAGGTTTGTCAAATGGCCGTGCAGCTCCGTTGTGTCTAAGGTGGGCCATGAGCCCAGGCCTTCCTGACACCAAGTCCTGCCTCTCTCCTTTGCTCCATCCTCCCTCTCCAAGACCCAGATGGCCAATCCTCTGTCCTCCTCAGGTCTCCCTCCTCAGACCCCGGTGCCTGATGCCTCCCATTGCCCCCAGTTCTGTGAGGCACCTCAATGTGCAGGCCATCCCCTCCCTCTGTCACCAGGTTATCCAGGCCCTCAGTCCACCCACTTTGGGACCTAGACAGTGTAAGCCTCTTTCTCCTTAGGGGATCCCATCATCCCAACCCAGACCTTGGTCTGAAATTTTTTCTTGCGGTCCGGCAGCAGGTAGATCTTGACGTAGGGGTCAGAGAAGCCATTGGAGTCTTTGGCTGGCAGGTCAAGGGCTTGGAGGACCCGGACGACCAGCTGGTCAGAGCCGTAGAGGTAGCGCAGGGCGAAGCTGAAGCGTCCGGCCCCTGGCCCCCCACCTGGCCCTGCCCCTGCCCGCCGGCCCCCAGCCCCAGCCCCAGCCCCTGCCCCCTGGTACAGCTCAGGCTGGATCTGCCCAATGAGCCTCGCCTTCTCCTCTCCTGCAGGCAGGGGGAGAGGCAGGGCTGGAGCTGGGGGTCTATCCTCAGGCTCAGTCAGGCTTGGGGCTGGGGGCTGGGGGGTCAGGGGCTGCTGAGTGAGGGGCCGTGGAAGAGCTGGGTACCTGTGGGAGGATGAGGCAGAGAAAGGGTCAGGGAAGGGCTGGCCTCCTGACCCATCCCCCAACTGTGGGTCTCAAGTCAGAGAGACCCAGGGGGCTAGAGAGACCGAACGGGGGGCAGAGAGACCCAGGGGCAGCAGAGAGACCCTGGGGTGGCAGATAAATTGGGGGGCAGAGAGAGACCCGGGGGGCCAGAGAGATGGGGGAGGGGAGCAGAGGCTGGTCAGGATGGAGAGGTAAAGGCAAGAAGACAAAACCACAAGGAATCAGCAGACAGAGGGAAGGACCCAAGCACATAAAGAAACAAGGACATATACGTGCAAGGAGATGAAACAGGTCCAGAGGGTCAGAGAAAGATTGCATCAGGTAGACAGGGACAGAGGGATGCCAGAAAAGAACTAGGCAGGGAGACAGCCATAAGTGTGGAATCAAGGAGACCTGGGGGAGGGGGTGGAAAGAGAGAGAGAGAGGGAGGGAGGGAAAGAGGGGGACAGAGGGAGAGAGGGGGAGGGAGGGAGAGAGAGAGGGAGGGAGAGAGAGAGAGAAGAAAAGAGAGAGAGAGGTGAGGAGAGGGCAGAGAGGGAGGGGGAAAGAGGGAGGGGGAGAGAGGGGGAGGGAAGGAGGGAGGGAGAGAGAGGG
Organism: Petaurus breviceps papuanus; assembly: GCF_028583685.1. Lineage (NCBI taxonomy): Eukaryota > Metazoa > Chordata > Mammalia > Diprotodontia > Petauridae > Petaurus > Petaurus breviceps. The sequence continues at coordinate 31,822 of NW_027186276.1, read as the reverse complement.
GGGAGGAAGAGAGGGAGGAAAGTGAGAGGGGGAGGGAAAGAGAGGGGGAGGGAAGGGAGAGAGAGGTGAGGAGGTGGGAGAGATGGAGAAGTAGAAAGGGGGGAGAAGAGAGGTGAGGAGGTAGAGAGAGGGAGGGGGAGAGAGAGAATAAAGGAGGGAGGGAGGGAGAGAGGAAGGAGAGAGATAGAGGGGGAGGAGAGAAAGAGAGAGATAGAGGAAAGAGAGAGGAGAGAGGGGGATGGGAAAAAGA
>NW_027186276.1:27461-31472 GCF_028583685.1 Petaurus breviceps papuanus | reverse complement strand
AGAAGAGAGGAGAGAGAGAAAGGGATGCACAGAAGGATAGAGTCCAGAGCTTGAGAGAGAGGGACAGGCAGATGTAGAAATAGCAGCAGTCAATAGACAGAAGGAGGCAAAGGAATGAGGAGAGAGACAAAGGGGGACATGAAGCCAGAGACAGCAAGGGGATGCTTCTTACCTCGTTGGAGGGGCCAGGCTGGTGACCTGCTGGTGGGACTGGGCACTGGGCAGCCCACCTCCCCCAGGGGGCACCAGGAGGAGCCCCCCACCAGTTCCAGCACTGCCATCGGTGGGCAGCTCGGGTGATGTCTGGCTGGGCTTGACCCCAGCCGCTACTGCGGCGGCAGCTGCAGCAGCATCTGGGTAAGAATCCATATCCAGGTAGGATGGTTCTGGAGGATCAGGGCCCCCCACCCCTCCAGGCTCTAGGAGCTCAGAGAAGGGTGGATGGTGGTGAGGCCCACCCAAGAGATGATGTGGGCCACCCAGTCCAGGCCCCAGATGGTGAGTGGCCCCACCACCCACCAGCCCTGCCAGTCCGGCCCCAGGGTCCTTGCGAAGGGGTCCACCCCCAGGGGCTGAGCCCCCCTTGTCCCTCCAGGGCACCCAGCACAACTTCCATGACACGAAGAGTGAAACACCCAGCAGGACAATGCCACAGAAGGTCACGATCACTGAGAGCAGGCTCACCGAGATGTCTGGAGGTGGGGGAGAGGTGGAAGGGGCATCCTGTAAGGATGTCTGAGCACCGGCCAAAGCCTGCAAGGGGCTACAGGACTGAGGCCCTGCTTCGTTCCTGCCCCTTGTCTTTCCTGAGCTCTCCTGTCCCTCTCTCTGTGTGTGCCTCTGACTAATTCCCAAATTCATCCAGATGGACGGACAGTCTGAGTGGGGGCAGGAAGACAAAGGCTGAAGGCAAAAAGGACCGGAACCAAGAGCAGCCCTTCCCCCTTCCCTGACGCCCAGCCATCAGACATGCCGACAGTGCTGGTGAGGACACCCTTTCAAAGGGAAACCTGGGAAGCCGGGACAAGGGGATTATGGGATGGGATCGAGGGGTGGAAAAGCTGTCTCCCAGGACGGCTGCTTCAGAATCTTCAGTTACCAAAGAGCCTCTCGGAGGCCTAGAGACAGTGGCTTGTCCCAGGACAGCCAGGGAGAGAATGGGAACTTGGGTCTTTTGAATCCAAATCTAGCGCTCTCTCCCAAACACCACTCTGGGGAAAGGTCCAAGGAGCTCACCTTTCTGGGTACCTTCCAATTGCTTCAAAGGCCCTTGGCTCAAAGATTCTAGCTAGTGTGGAGCTGGTGGGGTAGAGGGGGTGGGAGCATGGACAGGAGGGTTTTCAGGAGACAGACCTGCATCTGAGGGTCCGGGGTAGCCTCGCCTCCGCCAAAACTCCTGGCATTTTTCATCAGCATCCTGGAGCCGGGAGCATAGGTCAGAGACCAAGGTCAGAGCCCGGTGACAAAGGTCATCATCATAGTCCCCTGACATGGCTGCTGGGTATCCTGTCCTGGAGAAAGGGGGGAAGGAGAGGGGGAGAGAGACAGAGAGAGAGACAGAGACAGAAAGCCAGCCAGAGACAGAGATACAGAGAAGACAGACAGAGAGAGAACAGAGACAGAAAGAGACACAGAGACAGAGAGATAGAAATAGAGACAGAGAGGGGAAGAGAGACAGAGAGAGAGAGACAAAGAGAAAGAGACAGAGAGAGATAGACAGAGAAATAGAGACAGAGAGAGATAGGGAGACAGTGAGAGAGACATACATGCAGAGAGACAGAGACAGAGAGAGGCAGAGAGGGGAAGAGAGAGAGAGAGAGAGAGAGAGAGAGAGAGAGAGAGAGAGAGAGAGAGAGAGAGAGAGAGAGAGAGAGAGAGAGAGAGAGGCAGAGAGAGAGAGAGAGGAGAGAGAGAGGCAGAGAGAGTGTGTATGTCAGGAATATGGGGTGAGGGACAGAGCTAAGGGGGACAGAAGGAAGAATATGTCTGGTGACAGCCAAGAGATGGGCAGACAGTGGGACAGCTGGGGAGAAGCGAAGGGGTAAAGGACCAGACATGGGGAGAGCCCGAGACAAGGTGAGGACACTTAATGCAGACACATAAAGTTCAGTTGCTAGGGGATATAGAAGACTGGAATGGGTAGCAATAGGAAGAGAAGAAAGGAAGAGAAATAAGGAATGCATGGACAGAAGAAGAGGAGCAGGGGAGTGGACAGGGAGACTGAGATATGGGGTAAACAGGAAGGAAGATGACAGAGAGAAAGTTTAGACAGATGGTGGGACAGGAGGAATCCAGACAGATGGGGACATCGAGGAGTGATGAATGAAGGAACAGGAAAAGGCCAGAATGGGAAACAGAGATAAAGACTAGGAAGACTGGGTGATAGGAGAGAGTAATGGACATGGCTTCATATGGAGAGCGACCAGGGCTGGACAGATAAGGAAACAGAATGTGCCAACAGTTGGGAGAAGGGTTAAATGGAAGGAGATGGACATAAGAGTTGGCTGGCTGGGAGACTGAATATAAAGAAAGACAGGGAATGCTCTAAAGATAAAAAATAGACAAGGAAAAAGGAATAGCCTAAGAGGAAAATGTAAATGAAGGCTGGGCAGATGGGAGGATGGACACATGGGGACAGACCCAAAGGATGGTGGGTAGGCACAGGATGGACAAATGAAGCTAGACATATGGGGTAGATGGACATAAAGGATGAACAGAGGAAAGGGAAGAGGTAGAGAGAAGGAATGGCCAGAGAGAACAGACAAGGGATGGATGGAGAGGTGACAGAAGGGATGGGAAGAAATGATGGCTAAATTGAAGGGATGAGCAGAAGGGGGACAGAAAGACCTACAGAAGGAATGGTCAGATGCAGAAAGAGATGAAGTTTAGACAGATGGAGATTGAGGGAAAGGGACCAAAAAGAGGACTGAAAAAGGGAAGGGAAGGGAAGCTGTGGAACAGGAAAGGGTGGGATGAGAAAGGAATAGAGGTAGGAGATGTGGGAGATGGAGACAAGAGAAGGGGGTGGTGAGCAAAGGAGCAAAGAGAAGGGGTAGATATACAGGGGGATATGAGAAAGGATATACAGACAGGGACAGAAATAGGCAGACTGAGTAGGAGAGGCAATGGACAAAGGTGAGGCTAGTTCAGAGAAGGAGACAAGAGAGGCTAGCCAGGCACTACACTAGCACAGACCGAGAGGGAATGTGCAGGGAGACAGGTGGGGACCAGCAGATCGGAAGACACTGAAGGTGGTGATGAGAGGTGGCCCGAACAAGAGCTGGTTTTGATAGATGGATGGGGGGACCAAGATGAGGGGGTTAAGAGACAGGGGCAGAATAGGGGCAGGGCTCTAGGGGCCAAGAAGAGGGTCAGACAAGTAACAGAAAGTGAACAGGGATGGTACAAGAGAGGGTAGTGAATAGGGGACAGAGAAAAGGGATAGATGGGGACAGGACAGGGGGGAAGGGAAGGGAAGGGACAAAGATAAAAGGCGGACAGATGGGGGAAGAGATAAAGTTTAGACAGATGGGGAGCTAGGGAGGCAGCAGACCAAAGACTAAGAGAGAAGATGGCAAAGAAGGGACAGAGAAAAAGGATAGACTGATAGGAGGGGGCAGGCAGGGAGACAGTCGAGGGGGATTAGGGGTGACAAAAGAGGGCTCAGATAAGGGATGGGGAAGTGGACAAAAGGGATGGGCAAGATGGTGAGGGATGGACAGAGAGCTGGACTGTAGGGGCCACTGACAGGGGAGAATATAGAGGGTAAATAGATGGGGAGACTGACGAAGGAACGGCAGGGACAGCAGAGAGGGATGGCCGAAGACAGAGATGGGGGATGGACAGAAAAGGAGATAGGCGAGCAGAGGGAAGGGGTGTACAGATGGGGATACAGCCAAAGGGACCGAGTGAGGGGCTGCTGAATCCGAAATAGTAGAGGGCGCTCACCTTATCCTCATTCCTGACGAGTCCTAGGGGGCATTCTGGGAGGGCGGGGAGAGCCCATTGGGG
>NW_027186276.1:0-17461 GCF_028583685.1 Petaurus breviceps papuanus | reverse complement strand
GGGGGTGGCAATAGGATTAGGGTGGGAGTGGGAGAGGGAAGTTAATGTTCCAGGAGGGGCCACCCAGTCTTGGCTCCCATCTCTAGGAGAAGGGCCACTGCTGGTGGACATGGAGACCCCAGAGGACGTGCAGGCCCGGAGCCTGGGCAGAACCATCAAATCTTCGTGAGTCATAGGGCCCAGTATCTGGCCTAAGCTTTGGCTTCCCAGTCCCTGACTTTGGCCCCGCCTGAGTTTCTGCTGTGCCTGTAGTCCTCTGACCTGACCTCTGCCCTAAACTCTGCCCACTGCCCACCAAGGCCCTTACTGGTTCCCAACACTTGACCAGACCTCCCATTTTTGATCCTTGACCTTTTCTGCCCCCATCCCCTTCCACCAAACTTCCCAGGAAGCTTCAGGTTCGCCAGATCCTAGCTGAGTATGAGGCCCTGGACCGGGAGCTCCCCTGCATCCGAAAGTTCCCCAGTCCACCCCCAGCCCAGCCCCTCTGCTTGTGTATGGAGACTGCGGTGAGTGTGACCTCTTTGAGCCCAATTCCTCCTCCCATCCCCTGCTGGCTCCCAGGCCCCAGGGTGCCGCCCTGGAACCCCTGACTCCTAGCGAAGGGGTGTGGCCTCTGACAGCCCCGCCCCATGAAGGGAGAGCTCGGGACTAACTTTGGCATCCAGACCCGAGCCTCTCTCCCCCACCCTAGCCTGAGTACGACTTCACTCACCTGGACTTGCTCAACGCCCTGGAGGCCGAGGTCCCTGGCGCCCTAGAGAGTGGGCGAGTAAGCAGCATCCGGTACGAGAACATGAACGTCATTTGCGGGACGGCTGGGCGCAAGGACCGGTGAGCGGTGCGGCCCTGGGGCCCCTGGGGAGTGTGGGAGTGAGCCGGCAGGGACACGGGGAGTGCCCCCCCATTGACCACAGATACAGGGAGTGACTCTGTGGCTGAAATGGCACTCAGGGAATAGCTGTGACCGGCGAGGGACAGGAACGACCCTGGGACAGACCAAGGACACGGGGAGTGACCGCCCCCCCATTGACCACAGACATAGGGAGTGACTCTGTGGCTGAAATGGCACTCAGGGAATGACTGTGACTGGCGAGCTACATGAATGACTCTGGGACAGACCAAGGACATGGGGAGTGCCCCCCGCATTGACCACAGACACAAGGAGTGACTCTGTGACCGGCCAAGTGACATGAGTGACCCTGAGATAGACTAGGGACATGGGGAGTGCCCCCATCATTGACCACAGACACAGGGAGTGACTGTGACCGTCGAGGGACATGAGTGGCCCTGGGATAGACCAGGGACATGGGGAGTGCCCCCCCCCGTATTGACCACAGACATAAGGAGTAATTCTGTGTGACCGGCCGAGTGACATAAGTGACCCTTCGATAGACCAGGGACATGGGGAATGACCCTACCCCACCCCCATTGATCACAGACACAAGGAGTGATTCTGTGGCTGAAATAGTACTCAGGGAATGACTCTGTGACCGGCCGAGCGACATGAGTGACTCTGGGACAGACCAGGGACATGGGAAGTGCCCTCCCCCATTGTTAGTGACGTAGGGAGTGGCCCTATGACTGATGGGGAACTGGGAAGTTCCCAGTGACAGAGCACCAAGGAATAACCCGGTGACTGCCTCCCGACTAGGGGGTCCTAGGCTCAGATGTCGTAGGGGCCGAATCACAGGTTTAGAAGGGAAGGCACCTCAGCAGTCATTCAGCCCAACCCTCTCATTCTACAGATGAGGAAACTGAGGCGCAGATTTTTTAGGGAATGAGAACGGCTTGAGTGGGTCGCAGGGAGTAGTCCTATGACTCAACAGGGACCTAGGGAGTGAGCCGGGACAGACCGGGGACATGGGGAGTGACCCTTGATTCCCCGAAGCCACAGGGAAGGAGTGACCCCTGGACTGTGACCTTGGGCCAGAAATAACCCCCGCGAAACAAGCCGGGGGGGGGGGGAGGCCCTCCAGACTCCGGTGCGCAGAGATGCTGGAGGAGGGATGTGTGACGTCGGCCCGCGCTCCACCCCAAAGAGGAGGGGGCGGGCGGGCTGCAGCTCCTGCCGTAGGGTGTGGGGGGAAGGAGGGCAGTGCAAGGCGGGCTGGGACGGCCGTTCCTCCAGATGGGAAGACTGAGTCAGCCTGGCGGCGGCTCCGGCACGCGTGGAGGCGGAGCGGGGCCGCCCGGGCAACCACACCCTTCCGCCGCAGGTGGCTCATCACGGTCACGGACTTCCAGACCCGCTCGCGCCTGCTGCGCTCGGGGCTCCGCCCCCGCGGGATCCTTCACCCCCTGGCGCGCCACGACGAACTCCTGCTTGGAGACTACCGCCTGCACCTGCGCCGAGCCCTGGCCCGACGGCGCATGCTCGAGGCCCTGGGGGCGGGGCCCGCCGAGGAAGACTGAGGGCGGAGCCACGCCTGCGCACCAGCTTCGGGCCTCTCCGGGAAGAGAGGGCGGACAGGCTTCAGGGGGCGGGGCCTCCCTAGAAAGGAGGCGGTGCGGGCTCCAGGGGAGGGTGGATACTGTGAGTTTAATTATAAAGAGTGACCCGGTACAAAAAGCCATTTCTTTGCAAAATCGGGGAGGGGAGGGGACAGCCCCCCCCAATTTGTTCCCCCCTCCCCAGACCGTGGCCTCGGCCCTGGACGCCTGGGTGCCTACCCCGGCCCGGGAGGGGCGTGGAAAGAACCGGGCGTGGGCCTCTGAGAGCCTCGAGCCCCCCCGGCCCGTCCTGGCCGCGAGGGGGAGGCTGAGGTCCGGAGAGGTCGGGCCGCCTGCCCGGGGTCCGACAGCTCGCCGCTGGCAGAGTCCGCCTTGTTAGTGCGCCTCCCCCGCCCCCCTCCCATCCCACCCGGGGTCTCTCTCCCCTCCCTCCCCCTCCCTGACCCCGCCCCCTTCCGCGGTGCCCATCCGGAATGAACAAGCCCTTGATAGACGAACACCGCGGGGTCCCCGGGGGTGGGGGAGAACAACGGACGACGGACGTGAGGGAGGGAGGACGGATTCCCTCACCCCCTTCTCCCCCCTCCCCCCAACCCTCCCGCAAGATAACCCGCAGATCCCTGACGTGGTGAGGGGGAAGAGGGCTGGGAGCCCCCCCCACCCATGGACGGAGCAGCCCCCCGGGAATTTGGGGGGGTAGCAGAAGGGAGGGTGGGCTTAGAGTGAGGGGGAAGAAAGGGAGCTCCCTTCTTTGGCAGCTGAACGTGTGTGTGGGGAAGCTAAAGGGGCTGTCCTTCCCCCAAAAAAATGGAAGTGGGGGAAGGGTCCCTAGGGTAGAGGGAGGGGTGACTTCAATTCCCCGCCCCTCCCCCCCAGTCTGTGTGAGGGAGCTGGTAGTGGGAAGGAAGCGTTTGGGTAAATGGGGCGAGGAGGCAGAAAGAGGGTAAGCCATGCTAGAAAGGGGAGTTGGGGAATGGGAGAGGGAGGAGAAACCAGCATGCAAGAGACAGAAGAGAGGAAACGTGGGAGGCTGAACTAGGCAAGAAGGAAGTGGAAATATCTGAGGAAAGGCAAGTGTGCAAGAAGGAGAGTGGAAGTCGGCAGGAAGAGCAAGCATGCCAAAAGAGCAGGAAGAAAGCGAGCCAGTGTGGCCGAGAGAAGGGCTGCAGGGGCTCCCTAGATCTTCTCTCCTAGATCAAGGCGAGGGCAGGAGAGCAGGAAAAGCTAGGTAGGAAGCGCCCATGAGCGTGCAGGAACGGAGGGGGTCACCCAGAGAGGACAGAAAAGGGAGTGTGCAAGAAGAGAAGGCGCTGAGGAAGGAGGAAGGGCCAGAAACAGAAAAGGGAGCGTGCAAGAAGGGAGAGGCAGACAAGAGTTTTACGAGAGAAAGCTCGGAGAAAAAGGCGTGTGCCAGAGCTGCGTGGGTAGAAAGTATAGTGAAAACAGTGTGCCAGGGACACAGGGATAGAAGGAAAAGAGTGTGCAAAAGAAGCAAGAATTTTAGAAAGAGTGCAAGTATAAAGCACATCAAAAGGAGAGAGCACAGAGTGTGCAGGAAGAGGCAGGGCGTGCAAGAAAAAGGGAGAAAACAGCAAGAGGAGCTAGGAGGAGGAGGAGTGAGCAAGAGAAGGGGTCGGAAAGGGGCCAAAAAGTGTAGGGAAGGGCAAGGGAGTGTGCAAGGGAAGGTTCGGAACAGACGGGTGAGTGTGCAAGAAGCAAGCACACGAGTGAGAGTTCGAGAGTAGAATGCGCCGAGGAGCAAGGAAGGGTCAGAAGCAGAAGGGTGAGTGTGCAAGTGTTGTGAAAAGTAATCGAGCGAGTGGAAGGGAGGAGCTGGGCCCCAAAAGGGGCGGAGAACAAGGGAGCGATGTGTGAATATGAGCGTGTGTGCCGAAGACCATGTGTATTGGCATATACAGGGTGTACAAATGCACATGGGAGAAAGAAGGCTAGGAGCAGGGGAGTGTGCCAGTCGGTAGCAGAGGGGACCCCGATGGAAAAGCCAGGATGAGGGGCAGTGATCCTGAGCACGTGCAGGCGAGGGGAGCAGAGGAGAGCACAAAGGTCCCCAGGGAGAAGAACTGTGAGAGCCAATATAAATTGAGGGAGGGGAAGAAAAAAAAGTGAGCGTGCAAGGACGCTGGGTCGCAACAGCTCTAAGGGACCTGCGCGCACCACCTTGGGGAGTGTGCAAGAAAGCATGAGACAGCGTAAATCTGTGCAAAATAGCAGCCCGGGGAAGCGGGTGGCGCATAGGCGAGCGGGCGTGCAAAGGAGCGTGCAAGAGGCCAGGAGGGAGGGAGAGAAGAGGGCAGGAGGGAAATGGGAGTTCGGCTGGGGCCAGCGAGGTCAGACGGGAGATGGGGACGGACTGGGAGGCGTGGTGGATGGTCAAATCTGGGGCCTGGGGAGGGGATTGGCCCCCCTGCTTGGCCTCCTTCCCCTGCTGCCCAGGGAGGCCCCCTTATCCAATCAGCCTTGGGGCTCCCCGTCTATGGCTCTACTATCCTCCTCTCTTCTCCCAGGGACCTGGAGAGGGGGAGGTCGGGGTACATCTTCCCACTTCAGGCTTCCACAGCTTCAGCCACCTCCCTCTCTCCCACCTGTTCCCCTCCCCCCTTCCCCCGCCCCGCCGCACACACTGTCCAGGCCCGGCTGCCCCTCTCCTCCGAGGTGCGCATGTCCAGTGGGATGACTGTCGGCTGCCAGTGGAGCAAGAGCGAAGCAGGTGGCCGGCCCAGGTCGGGGGGAGGGCGGAGGGCGGAGGGGAGCGTCATTTGATTTCTGGCCGCTGCGCGAGAGCCCTCCCCGGGGGCCTCGGTGGGCCGGCCATCACCTCTCCAGGAAGAACTTGAGAGCGCGGTCAATGTTCATGCGGTGCCCCACCCGGGTGACGCCCAGGTCCACGTAGTCCTCCTTGGTCAGGGCGGGCAGGTGAGAGCCATCGATCTCGTGGTCCAGGAAGCGAGCCCGGTGCTCGGCCAGGCCCAGCCACTCCAGCCAATCAGCCACGTCGAACTTGGTCCAGAAGCCTAGGGGCTTGGCTCCAAACGGCTTGTCCGGGGGCAAGGAGAGCAGGCGAGTAGGCGACAGCGAGCGCGAGGCCCCGGCCAGCGCCCCGCCCAGGCTTCCCGCCATCCCCGCGTGGGGGGGCACGAAAACGGGTGCGAAGGGGTCCGAGGCGCCCCCGGCGCCTCCAGTGGGCGAGCCTCGGAGGTCGAAGAGGCCGGGATACAGGGGCCCAGAGGGCAGGATGGGCAGAGAAGAGGGCCGGGGAGCCGGGCTGACTTTGTGGTCCGAGGGGGGCAGCAAAGAGGGGCTGGGGGCACGTCGGAGTAGAGGGGGGCGCATTTCAAAATCCACGCCCTGGAGGTGGCGGCTGGATGAAGATGAGGACGGCGAGGGTGACCCAGCGCCGGTTCCCCCAGATGCTGGGGTCACCCCAGACCCTGAGGGCAGTGGCGGCAGCGGTGGCTTGGCCCAACTCTGGAATAAGCTGCTGACGGGTTTGGAGAGAAGTGAAGATGGGGGATCGTCCGCGAGCCTGGGATACAGGTGAGGATAGAAACGTTGAGGGATGGAGGAGACAGATGGACGGACCCAGGGATGAGAGAGAGAATGAGAAAACGGGAGAGAGAAGACTCGAGAATAACGAGGGGTTGTGGGGAAGGCGATGAAGGATGGAGAAATGCGATGGGAGAGACAGAGAAATGAATGAGTGGGGAAAGAACCAGATGGAAATAGTGATTGAGGATGGGGGGAGGGGGAAAGGGGAGAACAACGGAGGGACGGAGAGAGATGGAGGCCAAAAGCCAAGAGAGAATGGGATGGAGGGAGAAAAAGAGAGACGGAGGCCGAGATACAGGGGAGGGATGGGAAGAGGGAGCAAGGAGGGAAAGATGAGAAAAGTGATGAAAAGAAAAAGTGAGGCGGAGAGAAAAACGGAGAGATTGGAGAGAGAAGGGAAATGAGGAAGGAAGGAGACGGAGGAAAAGGAAGGGAGAGAAATGAGTCCGGGAAACAGAGTCGGGAGGAGAGAGGCAGAGACAGAGAAATAAGAGGAAAAAGAAAGGAGAGAGAGGGGATTAGGCGAGACGTCTCTTCTCTGTCCCTTTGGCACCCGGCCTCCCTCCCTTCTCCGCCTGTCACAGTCCCCCTTCCCTCCAGAATCAGGTTCTTCCCCCCCCCCCCCACTTCGTCCCGGAGGCCTCAGCCTCCAGCTCACCTTTGTCGCTGCAGGGAGGCAGTACGGTCATAGCTGGGGCTTCCGTGGTTGTCCCCACCTCCCCCACTGCCTCCTCTGGCCCAGGGCAAGGCCCCGCCGGCCGCGGCGCCCCCAAACTGCTGCAACTTGGAGCTCAGCTCACTGATGATACTGGCTTTGACCGTGGCCAAGGCCGAGGGTGGGGGCTGGGACAGGGGTCCGGGCAGGGGGGGCAAGGGAGGCGGGGGTGGGCCTGGCCCTTCCTCCCAGGGTAGCAGCTTGCGGGGCAGTGAGGTCGCCCCTGAGGGACCGGGCGCCCCATCCGTGTCGGAGGAGCCAGATGGCTGGGGGCCTCCGCAGCCACTCAGAGCCAGCAAGCCGTCGGCGCCGGCCACCGAGACAGTGGGGCTGGTAGGGGTGGTCGGGTCCCGGAGGCCCCCGCCAGGGCCTGGCCGGAGGGCCCGGCCTCGCAGCTTGGATGGGGTCATCAGCTGCGGGGGGTAGGGCGGGCCGACCCCGCCCCCTCCCCCAAAAGCCTGGCCATCCAGGTAGGCCACGTAGGTGTCCAGGAGCTCCGGGCCACTCCCGCCGCTGCCGCTGCCACCCCCGCCCCCACCACCTCCTTCCGCAGACAAGCTGCTCAGCGTGGACGCGCTGCTGATGGTCTCCAGAGGGTGGTCGCTGCTGCTCCGGCTGTCCACCTCCTCGATGCCTGAATCTGTGCCAGGTGGCGGGTCAGGGCCTGAGCCCGGGCCGGGGGCTGCGGGGGCTGCAGGGGCAGGGGCCGCGGAAACCTGGGGACCCGGAGCAGGGGGATCGCCAGGGCCGGTGGCGGCTCCTTGGGTCAGTGTGGCCACCTCGCTGTCGTAGGACGTCAGGCTGGACGCAGTGGAGTCCAGGGCCGGACCGGAGGCGGCCGCCGGCGAAGGACCAGGGGCCGGGGCGGTGGCGGCGGCAGCGGCGGTGACAGTGGCTACAGAAGGCGGGTCGGGCAGCGGGGGCGGGGGGCCAGGCGTGAGAGGGGATTCAGGCTTCTCGAAACTGTTGGAGAACTCCAGGGGCGGGGGAAGTGGCTCGGCAAAGAGAAATTCGCCATCCTCCACGTCCACCGACGGGGCGGGCGGGGGCAGGACTAGCAGGGGCAGTCCGTTCTCCTCTCGGCTCCGGGGGGACAAGGCGGGGGCCTGCGGGGGCCCAGGGGCCGCGTCTTCCGAGGGCACCCCCCTGCCGCCTCCCCGGGGCTCACAGTTCTCTAGGAAGCGCACGTGCAGAGGAAGGCGCTCCGAGTCGTCGGGGCCGCTTCCTCCCCGCCAGCTCTTGGCTGCAGGTGGGGGCGGGCTGGGCTCGGGCCCCAGCTGGAGCAGCAGGGGCCCCACTCCGGGGGGCCCAGGAGGGAGGCGGTGCAGGAGGGAGCGGCGAGCGGCCGGGGGACTCGCAGGCAGGGGCTTCTCCTGGCTACCGAGCCCAGCCCGGTAGCCTAGCTCTCTCCGCCCTGGCTCGGGCGGCGGGGCGCCCCATAGGCGTAGCACTGGCTCGTGGTGAGGGAGGGGGTGCGCGTGGTGGGGGGGGGGGGGGGGGGGGGGGGGGGCTTCGTGGCGGGGCGATGGGGGCCGAGGAGGGGGCTGCGGAAGAGCTCCACTACCCTCGGACGACTCCTTCAGCGCCCGCTCTCGGGCAGCCAGAGCCAGCCCGAGCGGCGACGCGGGGTCCAGGGCTTTGCCGGTGAGCGGATGGACCAGTGGGCGCGGGGGCAAGAAGCTGGTGAAGGCACTGACCCCCCCGCCGCCGCTGCCGCCGCCGCCACCGCCACCGCCGCCGCTGCCGCCGTAGGCTCGGCCGGGCCCGTAGCCCCCGTAGGCGCCGCCACCGCCCGCCTCCAGACGCAGGTAGGGCTCGGCAGAGAACATACCCTCGTCGATGGACTTGGAGTGGCGGAGGCGAGGCCCCGGCGGAGCAGAGCCTCCCAAGCCGGCCTCCCCGCCGTCTTCGTCCCCGGCGTCGGTGGACAAGAAAAGGGTGGAGCGCCGGCGGGCCTCGTTCTGCCAGCCCCCCTCCCTCCGGGCCGCCCCTACTAGGGCTGCCCCGAACTGGCTGGTGAAGTCCAGGGTGGCTGGGCCGCTTGGCGAGGGAGGAGCGGGCAGAGGCGATGACGGCGGCCCCGGGGATGGGGCCGGAACCGGGGAGGCGGGAGAGGGTCCGGAGTCGGCCGGGGCCGGGGGCTCGGCCTCGGTGCTGCTGCCCTGGCTGCTGCGCCCGCTGCTGCTGGTGGACGGGGCTTTGATGATGATGGTGGGGATGGGGATGGAGTTCTTCTCCGCCGCCTGCTGCGGGGCGGCTGGCGATGAGGGCGCCGGGGTTGGGCCCGCCCCGGGGCTGACTTTCTGAGGCTCGCCTTCCACCTTGGTCTGTTTGACCAGGGGGCCTTTGCGACCCCGGCCCGAGCGGGCAGGTACATACATGGCTGCACTGGCCGCCCGGGGTGGGAGTTGGAAATAGCGCAGGGCAGGTGCGGGGGATGATCCCACGCCGCCTCCGCTGCCGCCGCCGCCGCTGCCGCCATGGTGGGAGGGGGAGGGCCCCGGGCCGCCGGGAGACGGACTCGGGCCGCCGCCCCGCCAGCCTCGAAGGCTCGGCTGGGGGCCTAGGGCCAGGCGGGGCGGCGGGTCGTCCGGGGAGCCACCAGTCTCCATCTCCGGGGGGTGGGGTGGGTGGGCGTGGTGGTGGTGAGGTTGAGGGGGCGGGGCATGGTGGTGGTGGTGGTGCGGAGGGTGGTGGTGGGCTGGGGGGAGAACGCCTGGACCCGCGTGGTATAGACCCTTGTCTCGGCCGGAAGGCCGAGAATCAGGGAGGGTGGGCCCATCAAAAGAGGCCGGGGAGGAGGAAGGCAGTGGGCCCCCGCTCCCTGGGTTGAATGCCCCAGCCCGCGGGGAGGGAGTGAGTCGGCCTGAAGAGGAGGACGGGGCTGGCGGGGTGCTGTAAGGAGGCTCAGGCGGGGACGTCGTCGGAGGTGGGGGTATATCTTCTGAGCCCGGGACCGAGAGACTTCTGCTGAACTTCATAGCTGGGGGCGTCAGGTACGGCCTGTCGTCCTCAGCAGCCCCTGCATGGGCGTGTGTTGAAGGGAGCAGTCAGGAGTGAGCTAGCCTTGGATCTCTCCCACAAGTCTCTACAAGACCTTCTCGATTATTAGGGGGAGTGGGGTGGGGGCTGGGCAATAGCTGGGCAGAGCCTACCTTATTCCGACACTTCCGGGCTCTATGAATTCTGCCCTGTGGGCTGCTCGACACCCACTGGTGCAGAGCACAATCCCTCCTGCCTTAGGAGTCGCCTTGCTCAATTGCAGTGGCCAAAACAAGCCATCAGCTGGTGATCAGCCCTCTGGTAATGGCTAGGCTTCCGTGGACTTGGCCAGGCTGGGCCTCGGACTGCAGCCCCCCCCCTCCCAAGTCTAGCTCTGGATTAGTCCGAGAAGCCATACCGACCCACTAACGAGGAGGGACAGAATCTGACAGGACTGAGGGGGAGACCTTTAAGAACCCCGGAGCTCCGGGAGGCAGCCAAGGCCAACTACGTAGAAAGCCCGCCTCAGAACCAGGAAGGGCCTGGATTCGAGCCCCAGCTCTGTGGCCCTCGGCAAGTCACTTAGCCATTTGCTGATTTAAGTCACTCTCTGAGGCTTGGCTGTGGAGACTGGGAGACTGGTCGTTGCCCCTCCTTATGAAATGACAGGGCCAGTCCCCAGCCTAATAGCAGTGGGAATTTAACTGTCCTCTGGGGTGTGGCCAAGTAGCTTGTCATTGGCCAGGTCAGAGAGAAGTAGAGTGTCCGAAAGCCCCTCGGGGGCGAGACCGAGAGGAGGCAGAAATTCTTACTTGCCCTTCTTTTCTGCCTTTTGAGTCCCCGGCGCCATGCCTGGATGGACTTCTTTTATTACACGGCTACTGGCCCATGAGTATGGGGAACTCCCAGGGGGGAAATTTCCTCCACCAAAGGAAATTGGTCCCTGTTCATACATCATCTCTGAGAGTGTACCTCAAGGTTAGGTGACTGTGGGAGAGACCCAGGTAGCATGACAACTGACAGGGTGTTGGGAGGTTCGAAATATCTCCTTTGACCCTCACAGCCACCCTGGCAGGTAAGTGCTACAATTGTCCCCATGTCACAAAGGAGGAGATGGAGGACGGAAGACTGGTAGTCCCAGAACTGGATGGGACTTCAGCAGCCAGCTAGTCCATCTTAGAAAGGCTAAGTGTCCCACCTGGGGTCCAATGATTGTCTGAGGCAGAATTAAAAATTCAGCTCCTCCTGACTCCAGGCCCAGGGCTCTACCCACTACTGGGACTCCCACCCAGTCTTTGTGATGCAGAGGCCAGCTGTCTAGCTGAGAAGCAACACCCTCTCCCACATAGGTGCTTACTAAGCACTTGTGGATTGAGGTGGCAGGCTCCCAGTAGGTTTATGCTTGTGAAAGAGCCCGCCATCTTGGGACAGTTCTGGACCTGACTAACTCACCTTTCTACCACATTTGAAGTTTAACAAAACTCTTTCCTCCTAACACTCCACTGAGATAAGAGGGGCAAAAAAGTGACCATCCTCATTTTTCAGAAGGGGTAAATTGAGGCTTAGAGCAGCAAAATGATGTTTCAAGGTCATACAAGTTCAGACCCTGAATCTGGGGACAAGGGAAGAAGAGAAGGCTCTTGGGATCATAAGACTGCCAGAAAGGTCACCCTCCTCCAGGGTGGCCTGCCCGGGCCCATTCTCTAGCCCCATGCAGACTTACCAATAGACTTCTGTCGAAGCATGAGGCCTGGTCCAGGGGGCAGGTAAGGTGGACGTTCATAACTAGGCTGGGAACGGTGGTGGGGATCAAAGCTGGACTGGGTAGGGGGCAAGGGCAGGGAGATAGAACAGGCAACAAGGAAGGGGGTTAGTCACACTTCCCACCCTCCAGCACCCTCCCAACTTTCACCTTCCCTAAAGGATCAGAAGAAGGGGTGACCAGATAAGGGCTGGGGGTACAAGCTGTGCAGATCTGGGTCCCCTGAAGTCAAAGGGAATAAGAACCAACCCCCCCCCCCCATCTGCAGTGTGTAAAGAAACAACTGGTGTTTACAGCTCAACACCAGGACTCTGGAGCATACATTTGGCTGTGGAATGGCTGAAATATTCTCAGGAGCGGAGGGAAGGGGAGGTGGTGAACCCAGCCACAGGTGAGGGGTCATTGAGGAGCCCAGCAAACCAAAGAAGTGGCTCCCACGTCCATAGTGACTCTGGGGCAGGGTACTGCACCTTTCGCAGCCTCAGTTTCCTCATCCGTAAAACGGAGATAATGATCTCTGTAAGCATTTACCTCCCAGGGTCGTTAGGAGGCTCCATTGAGATGCTATTTATTAAGTACCTTGCAAATTTAAACATGCCACCCCATTGCCAGTCACTGTCATCATCACATCTGTCTGGGACAGGACCTGTGGTTTCAGTGGCAGAGGGAGCTCCCTTTACAGTGTCTTCTGGGGAGCTTCCTGAGGGCACCCAGAAGCCAAAGCTCCCCCAGGGGCTTCAGCAGCCAGCCCTCTGACCACCATGGCATACTGGTTTACACATAAGAGCCAGTCTAGCCTTCTGGCATGGGAGCTGGCTTTGAAAGTTCCCACCTCTGAGGCATGCTGGTAGTGTCGGACACACTGCTTCAGAGCTCCCTCGCTCTCGATGCCCTAAGACCAGAAGATGCAGAGCCAGGCCTGACCTGTGATGGTTAAGGGAGTTCCCTCACTTGGAGATCGCCACACCAAGGAGATCACAGGCCTGCTCCCCACCTTCCCAAAGGGTTTGTGAATCAATCTCTCAACAGCCCTGGGTGCTAGAGAGTGCAGAGAGAATTTTGTCATTTGCAGATGAGGAAACTGAGGCCCAGAGAGGATAAGTGAATGGCTCAGGGTTAAATGGATAGGAAGGGTCAAGACCAGCTCTCTACTGATTCCAAATACCACTGTGCCACCTTGAGGAAGGGTCAAGGTCTACCCTTGAAACCGGTAGCTTGGGAACAAGAAGCATCATGAATCAAAGATTCTGAGCTGGAAGGACTCTCCGAAGCCTAGTCCAACCCTCTCATTTTACAGATGGGGAAACTGAGGACAAAGTGGGAAAGAGATCTGCTCAAGGTCACAAGGCAGTAAGGAGCAAGGGCAGAATGTGAAGCTGTGTCCTCTGACTCAAAACCCAGTGTCCTTTCTCCAAGTCAAGCAGTCAGTCATGTAACATCTTAAGGCAGAGCATTGCTGTAAGTCAGGGAATGCCGAGGTTTCCATCAAGAATATTCACTTAGATGCCTTCACCGAATTGTTTGTCTAAGGAAAGGTTCAACATGGATCCGGTCGGTGGGGTGTGGGAGTGGGAAGGGAGAAAAGTACTCAAGTACTATTTGGTAAAGACAAAAAGGCCTCAATAAAAGGGAACGAAAGGGCCGGCGATGCCACTTATTTCCTTTTTTGGGAAGGGTCTTTGAACTGGTGGAATACATTTTCATTCCAGAATCAGCTTTCTATGTCAAAGATGGAGGGGACCTGGCTAGACATTGGAAGCCTTCAGTAGGCTCTAAGTTCAATATATGACAGCAACAGGATGTCACAGCTGAAAAAGCCCAGGGCCACAGAGTCCAGAGACACTGTCCCCAGATCAGAGCCCCTCGGAAGCCTTGTGGCCAGTTATGGGCATCCTGGTTTAGAAGGGCATGGATGCTGTGGAGGATGTCCTGAATGGTGGAGGGCTGCCTGGATAATTGGAAGGAAATGAGGATGCTTAGCTTGTAGAACACATATAATGAGGGAGGATAATGTCATCACTCTCTTCAGTCATTGGAAGGGTTGGCCCCTGGAAGAATGCTTTGATGTGTTCATTTTAGTCCAAGAGGGCATGACCAGGAGCATAGGTGGAAGTGGGAGAGGACAATTTAGGCTTGACATGAGGAAGAATTTTCTAATGGGGAGGGCTGTCCCAGAATGGAAAGGGCTGACTTGGGCATACTGGGTTCCCCCTCGTTGGAAGGCTTTCAGAAGAGGCTGGAGGAGCATTGTTGACAATGTGGTAGATAGAGGGCTGCTTCAGGTTGGATTAGATGGCCTGGGGGGCCCCTTAGGTTCTGGGATTCTGTGGATTTGGGCAAGTGCTTCCTCCCTTCAGCCCCCTTCTCTGAAAATGGGGAACATAATCCTCGCACTGTCTATTTCACTGGGCTGTTGTAATAAGAGACCTTTGTTAATAGTAAGGCAGTATAAATATAAATAACATGAGAGCTATTATTTATGTCATTAGAAAATGACTGAGGTGATGGAGAGACCACACAGTTCACCCTCACACTTAAAAAGCCAAGCAATCCAAGAGCCCCCAGACTATTGCAATGACTTCCTAGCAGATCTCTTCACCTCCAGTTTTCTCTCTTCCATCTCTCCTTCACTCCTCTGATGGGCTGGTCTTTTATCTCCAGACCCTCTCCCCCACCTCAGTGGCCTGGGCAAGTCTCAGCATCAGAGAGTTTCAGAAGGAAGGAATCTTCTTGACCAACACATACACCTAAAGGAATCCCCTCTGCCTTGTCTACTTGGAAGTCTCCAACAGGGGGAAGGGACTCCTTTGCAAGGTGACCCATCACATTCTTGAACGGCTCCGATGTTTACGAAGTTTTTGTTTACCACCCTGCCTAAATTTGCCCCTTGGCATCTTCCCTCCTTCTCCTAGTTCTACCTTTTGGGTCAAGGGAACAAGTCAAATCTCCTTTCATACTGTGACCTTTGGAGTACTTGAAGGTACGTCTTGAGCTTCTCCCTGAGCCTTCTTCATGCAAAATCTCTCCTCATCCTTCACTTGATCCTCACATAGCATGGACTTGAGGCCCCCTGTCATCCCAGTTGCCCTCCTTGGGCACTCTCTACATTATCAATTTCCTTCTTAAAATGTGGTGCCTAGAACAAAACCAAGTGTTCCACATGGAGTCTGACCAGGGCAGAGGACAGTGGAATGATCACTTCCCTAGACCTGGAAACTGGGCTTCTCCACAAGGCTCAAGCTTGCATTAGCTTTCTTGACAACCACATTGTCCCATCACACTTGTGGTCCCCTAGAATCCCCAGAGCTATTTCAAACTCCTGTCTAACTATGTCTTTCTCTACCTTGTACTTGGCAAGTGGATTTTTTGAACCCAAATAGACTGATTTGCATTGAACCCCATTGAATTCCCTCTCAGAGTTAGCCTCTAGGCTAGGAAGATCTATTGGCATCATGACCGGCATTCGATGTGGTGGCTTCTCCTCCTAGCTTGGGAACATTCACTTATTTTGCTCTCTAGGCCTCAGTATCCCCACCTGTATAAAGTGGGAGGGTTGGGTTCGCTTTCCATTCCAGCACTGTCTGATCATACCCTTCAGCTCTATTTCTCCCCAATATGATCGGGGCTTTTCTTCATAAATTGTGAGATCTTTTCAGACACTGATGACACTGACAGTCTCCTAGAATGCTGAGCTGGATAGGACCTTCAAGGCCATGCCTGCCTTTGCTAAATCCAGGGCCAATAAGGAGTCATCAAGAGAGCATACAATTGAGGACTGGCAGCTCCTTGGGACCAGACCAATCACCAGGGCATCGAGCAGTTTGGACCCATTGATAAATCGCCCATGCAGGTGGCCTTTCCCTCAGGACTGAAAACTTGAAAATATTTTGAGAACTGCACTTCAATACCATTGGTTTCCTTTGGAAGTCTTCTGAGAAGGGGGTGATAGCCTAACTGCCCTCTGGGGTCCAAGACACAAAAAAGTATAGAAACCCCTGTTCTAGTGAGACTGTAAAAGGGGGAGAGGGGGGTCACACTGACCCGACTCTTCTACTTGAGAAGCCATGGGGCCACATGGAGCCAGAAGCTTGCCGCATGCACCAGAGTCAAGTGTCCTGGGGGCTCGGAGGTGGGCATGTGGATGATGGTTTAGCGCTTATGAGGCCCTTTATACTCCTGATTTTCCTGATTGGAACCTAACAAAAACCCTGGATGTCACAGAGTGCAAGTATTGTCATGCACATTATATAAGGGGCAAATTGAGGTTCAGAGATGTCAAGTGGGTTACCTAAGGTCACACAGCTACTAAATGTTCAAACTTAAGCTTGAGTCCCGGGTTCTCAAATCCAATGACTGCGCTTTCTAAAGCTTTATGTCACTTCTCAGCTCCAAAAAGCAAGATGCCATCTTGCCTGATGTCCCCCTCGTGGGTTGGGATAATGGACTAAGCTGCTCCCTAGCCAAACCCTGCCATGTTCAATTGCCCCCAGCAGCCATAGCAGGGAGGCCATTCCTTTTTGGGGGAGGTTGGGAAAGAGAAGAAAGAGAATAGGGAACATGAGCCTCAGCTACAGAGTTGGCATCAGTCACCGCCTGGCTCCCTGCCCTCTCACAGCTGTATCCATCAGCCACAAAGATCCCTTGGGGCTCCCATGTCCCCACACTCTGAGCCTAGTTGGAGAGCCTTCTGATTGCCATGGCAGCGATAACTCGCAGTTATCACATATTATGCTTTACAAAGTACCCTCCCCCAAACCACTCTGGGACGTAGGTAGAACACTGCCTTGCCTGTTTTATAGATGGGAAACTGAGGCTCACAGATGGCAAAGGACTTATTCACAGATGCACTTTAGTAAGTGTTAACTGCAGGATTGGAATTCAGGTCTGCTTTCTCCAGTTTCATTGTCTTTCTGTAACATGCTGCCTTTCACTCTGCACCAAGTTCCCATCTTACTGTTCTCATGGCTGGGACCCCACACTGGTTACTCTGAGTAGGCCTGGATTCTGCCCTCTGTTTGCCCATCCCCTCTGTGGAGATTTCTTTATGTGCACCTACCCCTTCTCCTAGTTTGTATTTATGAGTCTGCCGTCTTGAACCTGTGACCTCCTGAATCCAAGGGACTTATCGGCTCTTCTCTACCTCAGAAGCCTTTCTGCCCAGAGGCTCATGGTTGGGGGGAGGGGGCTTCAGAAGTCATCATACTGAACCTTTACCCAAAAGGGGGTGCCCACCACCACAGTCCCAATGAGTAATTGTCCTGCCTGAATTCACTTGAACTTCACTGACTGAAAACTCACTGCCTTCCAAGACGATCAGCCCTTCTAGAAAGCTTTGTTCTTCTTTCCATCATGACTTTCCCTCTCCTACTGACAAGTCTTCAGTAATTCACTGTAGCCTTGGTAAGTAAAAATTAAATCAAATACAAATGCCTCAGAGTCTTTGGCTTCAATAGACCTTTTTAGTTTGCTCCCTTCTCCTAGTCTGATCTGGCCAATTACCAGTCTCTATCTCTGCTTTCTCCCACTTCCATGCCAGGCCAGCTGCCAGTTCCTGGAATGCCCTCTTCATAGGGTCATACACCTAGAGCTAGAAGGACCTTCAGAAGCTACCTACTACATTTAGAGATGAAGAAACTGAGGCCCATGGAGAGCCAACATCGTAACTGTCTGAGGCTGGATAGGAACTCAGATCCTCTGTACCTCTGGGGCTCCTCTGATGCCCCATGCTACTTCATGCCCATGAATTCTGCCTTTCCTCTCCAGGTCCCACTCGCCTCAGCGGAGCATGGTTGGAGTCCTTGTCTGCACCCCTCCAGGTGCTTCCACTCTCCCATGTGTCTGATTCTACCTTGTAATACTGTTACTTGTATACACTCCTAGAGATACATTTATATGCACATCTAGAGATAGGTATACATTTGTATATGTATCTCGACATATATATATATATATATATATATATATATATATATATATATATA
>NW_027186275.1:0-28276 GCF_028583685.1 Petaurus breviceps papuanus | reverse complement strand
TTTCTTTCTTTCTTTCTTTCTTTCTTTCTTTCTTTCTTTCTTTCTTTTCCTTCTTTCCTTCTTTCTTTCTTTCTTTTCCTTCTTTCCTTCCTTCTTTCCTTCCTTCTTTCCTTCTTTCTTTCCTTCTTTCCTTCTTTCTATTTTACTATTTATTGAAAGAATGATCTATGTCTGCCTTTATTTTCTCATCACCATCTGCCTATTTATCTGCTCTGCTGAAAACTGGTTTTTTTTTTAATCACATTCAAGAAGTAATAATTTGGAACCTACTATATATGGGATAAAGATGGAAAAGAATATCCTTACTTTGGCCATTGATCAGTTAGATATGGTTTCTACCTTATGGGTTTTAAATCTGGGAGGGGAGGGGTACATGGGTAACTGGCACAAGGCACAATTTGGTGTATCACAGGAGACCTACAAAGAACTACTGGGGGAGGGATTCAGACTGGAGAGGGCCCATTTAGTTCTGGGGATCAGGAGAGGCTTCATGAGGGGAAAGTGGCTTTTTTTGAGTTGGGCCTTGAAAGATGAGCAGGGTTAGGCATTCCAGAGACTTTTTCTCATTTTTCATTTTCCTTGGTTTCTCTGTAGAGATCACACTGGTGATCACCCTCCTTCCTGAAACTCCTCCCTTAGCATCTGTAACACTGTACTAACCTAGTTCTCCTACCACTGACTGTTCCTTTTCTTTTTCTGACACTCAGTAATAGAACCAAATGTATGACCCTAACTTTTTTTCTTTGACCCTCTCCGCTTTTCTATGACCCCTGCCTTTAAAAAGACAGAAACAGATCCTTCTTCTTCCAGGACCTCAGTATCTGTTGTGAGAGTGGGCATAGCTTGAGTCTGGGATTAGCAGGAGGGTGGACTAGTAAGCAGGGAAGCAACTCCAAGGGTAAGGGTTAGGAGGGAATCTGCTGACTAGGAAGGGAACAAACTATGGAAAGCCTTCAAGAGATGGATTAATGCTTTTAATCCTGTGGGAAACTGATTGACTAGAGGGAGATTACGTGCCTGTAATTTTGCTAATCTCTGTGCAGGCTGTACCCCAAGATTCCCATGTGTTCTGTAACAAAAATAGTTTTTACATGTGAGCTAATAGGCTTATGTTGTACTGCAGTGTATACAAGTAGAGATGGGGCGCTGTTGTAGAAGTGAAAGGAGGGAACTCAGGGGCAAGGTCTTTGGAGGAGAACTTGCCCCTTTATTAATCTCCCCTGGGTGGTTGCATTGGAAAATTACCCAATTCTATTGGCCAGCATGTGGCTGGTAGAGTCTTCTGTTCAAGAGCTGCCCTGGGGCAGGTACCCATTTTATCACCACTCCTAATTATGTATTAAACTTCCATTTTAGTTTTATTCTCTAATAACCCTCTTTAAACATGAAACTCCCTCCCCCCTTCAGTTCCTTTAATAGCAAGTTAAAAAAAAAATCACAGTGCAATCAAATATTAACTCTCAGGAAAGTTGCAAAATTTTAGCTTAAATAGACTTGGGTCCTTTTCTTGATTAAAAAAATTCTTATTCAAGTAAATTGTAGATAATATATTTGTACTAACAGACATTTTACAAGTATTTCTTGTGTTTTAGACTATTCAACAATAGTTATGAACTCCCGGCTGCGTGCTTTGGGTGGGAGAATAAATAATATACGCGTCTCAGAGCTGCCAAAAGAGAAGACACGATCAGAAATCATCTGTAATCTCTGCTTCTTAGATGGCCTGGTACAAACATTCAAAGTTAATGTAAGTTCTAAAAATATACTTTTTGCTGTTCTTAATCCTTCAATGCTCCATTTAAGTGTGGATGGAAATGTGCTTGACTGGGATGCCGTTTCTGTTAATATAAAAACTTTAAAAAGGAAAATCATCATTTTAACATTTAACTGGTGGAATTAACTCTTTTTAAAAAAAATGAGTGGCCATAATTTGCTCTCTCTTGTAAAACAGAATTTTTGTTATGCCCTAATTGACTTTTTTGAATTTGATCACCAAAGAGCAAGACATTGGTAATCACAGTGTTGCCTGGTGGTCACTGAAGATAGTAGGTTATGGCAATAGCAAATGACAGTAATAATAATGATAGCAATAATAAGTTGCTAGTATTTATAAAGTGTTTTTATATCTAAAAAGTACTGTACATACATTACATACGCCTTCACAATAATCCTGTGGAGTTTGGTGCTGTTATTCCACTACTTTACAAATGGGAAAACTGAGGCTGAAAGAGCTGAAGTGGTTTACTTAGGGTCACACAGCTAGTAAGTGCTTGAAGGCATGATTAGAACTCAGGTCTTTGTGATTTCCAAGTCCAACTACACTCTTACCGTTGAACCATTGGACAGATTCCAAACTTGGTGGTATCCTGGTGATATCAGATTTATCTCTGTGTAGGCCCATTAGTTTCACTTTAGTTTCACATGGATTATAAACTTAATTCAGCTTTCTCACAAATATATGCCATTAGTCACAAAGTCTTTGTGGGCAGAAGAATGTGGTTGATTCAGACAACTTATCCCCATTTCTGGGAGAATGACTCAGAGCCTGCTGATGGTGGGTCATTATTGCCATTACTACACTTGGAGGACAGCATTATTATTCATTAATTATGGCAAAGTACTATATTCATTCCTGAGCCATAAACCTAGCTCATGCCTTCTAAGCCAATGGCCCTTACCGCACACTGGTTCATTTAGCAAGGTCCATACTTGTCACACCTGATCCTGCTTTGGCCACTGGAAGGATGCCATTCTCTGCTCTAGCCAAAATAGGCAAATCGGCAAAACAGTAGTTAATGGGAAAAACAGAAGAGGAAAGGCCAGAAGAATGGGGGGGCGGGGAGCGCGACAGGGGGGAAGGGGAAGAGAATGACATAAAAATGAAGACATGGAATGATAACTATGGTGTTTTATGTGTTCTTGACCTTCTCCATCAGGTTGTCAGGCATATTCTTGCTGAAGACATACATTAGTCAATCCTAACAATCTTTTCTCCTTCTTTTTCCTTATTTTTTTTCGTACTTCTCCATAGACCTAGGTTTAAACTTAACCTACTCATTCCTTGACTATTAGGAATATCATTCTTGAGACACATATCCCCACCCCACAAATCTGAGGGCCAGGACATAATTTTCATTCTCTGTCCCTTTGGCTGAAATGCCTGCTTGAAATTCCTGGAGACACAACCCCAGGTGGTAGGTGATGATTGTTCTCTTGTGGAATTATCACATACCACTACCCTTGATGGGGGTATACTTAATCAAGAGCTAATCTTCCATTTTAGAGTGACGAATGATTGGCATCAATGATGTCCAGCTTTTACTAGCCTAACACCTTTTTTGGGGGCTACTCCAGGCATCTTTGGCCATTCAGTGGCTATTGGATGGTGACCGTTGGTCAGAGTGTGGGATGTGAGCTTCAAGTATCCTGAGTCATTTTTAGTATTTATGACTGCTGGATGACCTCTTCACACAGCACCTAGTATCCTGGTGTTCACCCAACAGTGTCTCTTTAGTGTTCCAAGGGCCTTTTTTTAAGTTCAAAATAACCTTTTGGTGTCTTTGATTTCTGTGTCACCTGTACTTCCCAATGTAAGCCCCACCCCACCCTATTAGATAGAGTCATCCTTTAAAACAAAGAATAAAACAAACAACCCCCCAAAAAAGATTCCGCAAAACTAAGACCAAAACACAAAAAAGTCAGTAAGTGTTCCACACCCACCATGCCCAACCTCTTCAAAGAAGGGAGAGAGAAGTACCTTCTCAGATCTCTTTTTTTTTCTGGGCCAATCTTGATCATTATAATTTCACAGCATTTAATTTTAGCTATTCTGTTGTTTCCATATACTTTGCTGAAGTCGTTATATATATAATTTTTCCTGGTTCTGCTTACTTCACTTTACATTCATTCATATATCTTCCCTTCTTCTCTGTATTCTTTTTATTCATTGTTTCTTATCACTTAGTAAAATTCCACTATGTTCACATACCACAGCTTATTTAGTCATTCTCCAATCAATGGCTTCACTTTGCTTATGATTTTTTGACTATAAAAAAGTGCTATTATAAATATTTAATGTTTATGGAGCCTTTCTGACTAGCATTGACCTCTTTAGCAGTAGAATCTCTGGGCCAAATGGACATTTGAGTCATTGTCTTTGCCTTATTCTAAATTGCTTTCTAGAACGGTTGGATCAATTCACAGTTCTTGTTGTTCAGTTATGTCTGACTCTTAATGACCCCATTTGTGGTTTTCTTGGCAAAGATACTGGAATAGTTTGCCATTTCCTTCTCCAGCATGTTGTACAGATGAGGAAACTGAGGCAAAAACAGGGTTAAGGGACTTGCACAGCATCACATAGCTAGTAAGTGTCAGGCTGGAATTGAACTCAGGAAGATGAGTCTTCCTGATTCCAGGCCTAGCACTCTATCAGTGATGCTACCCAGATGTCACCAATTCAGAGTTCTACCCACTGTGTATTAGTGTGCCCATCTTTCCACAACTCCTCCAATATTGATTTTTCTCATCCTTTCTCATTTTGCTGGGTGTGAAATCTCAGTTGTTTTGATTTGTATTTTTAATGAATAATATTTGGAGCATTTTTCCATATAGTTATTATTTTTTTTGTGATTCTTCCTTTGAGGATTATTTGCTTGTATCCTTTGACCATTTTTCTGTTGGGGAATAACTTTTGGTTTCATATATTTTAATGAGTTGGCTTTATACCTTGAATATAAGACCCTTAATTAAAGATTTTTTTTCTGTTGATCTCTTCCCTAATTGTGTTAATATTTTTCTTGCAAGAGTTTTTTTTTTTTTTTGGAGGAAATGAAATTATCCATTTTATCTTTTGTAATTGCCTCTATTTTCTTTTTGGCAAAGAAGTCACCAGTTAGCAATAGTTGTGTAATGTACCTGATCTGGTACTCTTCTAAATTTTTTATGCATTGTCCTGTAATATTCAGGTTGCGTATCCCTTTTGAATTTAATTTCTTCCAGACTGCTTTTCCCAGCAATTCTTGTCAAATAGGTAATTTATGTTTACTTATTTATGTTAATTATTAATTATGTTTATTTATTAATTTAGGTTTCCTAGGTGATTCATGTTTGAGGGATTATTGAACTCTGCCTTACTGAGCTCAGTTATTTCAGATTCTTCACTGTCTATTCCATTAGTCTATTTTTCCATCTTTAACCAGTACTGAATGGTTTTAGTGATTATTGCTTTATGATATAATTTTAGATCTGGAAACCTTCCTCTTTTATTTTTGCTTTTCCAGATGACAGTTTCCATTGATTTTCTAGATTTTTTTTTGTCCTCCACATGAGTTTTGTTACTAATTTATCTAACTTTGTAAAGTATTCTCTTAGTGTTTTGGTACCAAGTAAATTAATATAGAGGTAGTATTGTCATTTTTGTTGTATTGGTGTGACCCAGCCATGACCACTAAATATCCCTTCAGTTTATTTAAGTAGTTTCTTAGTTTGTAATTGGATTTATGCAGGCATTAAATGTTTTTTTGGGTTGACTCTAAGGTATTTTATGCATTTTCAGGTTATTTTGAATTGCACTTCCCTTTTGATTATTTCCTTTTGAATTTTATAGTTGCTGTATTAGAAATGTGGTGGTATTTATGGGTTTATTTCGTAGCCAGAAACTTTGCTGAAATTGTGATTCCGTAGTATATTCTAAGTAAATCATCCTTTCATCAGGAAACAAGGATAGTTTTGTCTTCTCTTTGCCTGTTTTTATGTATTTAATTTCTTTCTCTTCCTGCTACTTTTTATAGCAAAATATTTCTATCATTTTGAGAAAGTATGTCAAATAGCAGTGAGAAAAGGAGACATCCTTTTTCTTCTCCTATATTTATTGCAAAAGTTTCTTTTTTCTCCATTGTTTATGTTACTAGCTTTTGGTTTTAGATACTTTTTATCATATTAAAAGAAAAGCCTTCTATGCTCATAGGTGGCTTAGTAGAAGGACCATTAGACTTGGAGTTAGAGAGTTAGGGAGACCTAGTTTTCAAATACTGTTTTGTATATTTACTTGCTGTCTCTATCCCTGCACAGGTCAGTTAACATCTATGTTTTAGTTTCTTCTTTTGTCAAATTGAGATGGGAGCAGCTGGGTGGCACAATGTATAGAGTGTGGATCTGGGAGTTAAGAAGACTCATCTTCCTGAGTTCAAATGTAGCCTGAGACCCTTACTAGCTCTGTGACCCTGGGCAAGTCACTTAACCCTGTTTGCCTCAGTTCCTTATCTCTAAAATGAGTTGGAGAAGGAAATGGCAAACCTCTCCAGTATCTTTGCTGAGAAAACCCCAAATTCGGTCACAAAGAGTAGGGCACAACTGAAAACGACTGAACGATAGCAATGATGAAGATGATAATAATAACCTACCTCACAAGGTTCTTCTATCAAAGGAGATAAGTATGTAAAGTGATTTTCAGAGCTTAAAGTATTATATAAATGCTAGCTATTGTCAGTATAATAAAATAAATATTAAGTGTTATACATTTATTATGACATACTTTGCCAAAGGCTTTTTTTATACCTGTTGATATAATCACATGGTTTCATATGTTTTTGTTTTTAATATATTTATGTTAATTGTGTTCCTAATATGGAACTGTCCTTACAACCCTAGTATTAATCTGTCTTAACTATAATGAATGATTTTTGGGGAATAAACAGCTGTGGTCTTTTTATTCAGAGTTTGCTTAGTGTTTTCAAATTGATGTTCACTAATGGTATTGATTTATAATTTTTTTCTTTGTTTTATGTTAACCTGGTTTTGGGATTGGGATTGTACTAATCTCATAAACAGAATTTGGTAGAACACTTTTTTTTTCTCAATTTTTGAGAATTTGTTTGATGTAGGTATTAATTGCTCTTTAATAGAATTCTTTTATAAATTCATCTGGATCTAGGTACTCCTTTCCCCTTTTGCACTAATTCCTTTACAGCTAGTTTAATTTGTTTTTCTAAAACTGGATTATTTGGGAATATTCTTGTAAATATGAGTATTTTATATTTTTATGACTAATCCTTTATTTCTTTTGAATTTTCAGTTTTGTTGGTTCTAAAGTTGTTCCAAAGGTCCTAATATTGTTGTTTTACCTTACCAGTTTGCTGTTTTGTTTATTGGATTTTTCTTTCCTCTTTTTAATCTAAGATTAGCTGAAGTTTTCTTCATTTTGTTAGTCTTTTCAAAGACCCAGTTCTTAGTTTTATCTGTTATGTAGTCATTTTGTTTTTTTTTTTTCAGCTTATTCTGCTCCAATTTTCAAAATTTCCTCTTTTGTGCTAATTTTGGGTTTGCTTATTGGTTGTTTTATAATTTTTTAATTGCATATTCAGGGTTTCTTTTTATTATTTTGTTAGTATTAATTTTTAGGAATATAGTTTTTTTCTGAGGTCTGCTTTAGCTGCATCCCAGAAATTTTGCTATGTTGTCTCATCATTATTATTATTCTTATTATACTATTTAAAATTTTTCTATCATTTGTTCTTTACATGATCAATATTCAGGATGTCATAATTAGGTGTCTATTTAGTTCTGTCTTTTTCTTTTGTTCCCATTATCGATTATATTTATTGTGGTGTAATCTGTAAAGGATGTGATTAGTATTTATACTTTTTAACATTTACTTACAGTTCCTCTGTGTCTGGTCTGTTGGGGGTAAAGGTGCCATATTGTGCTTACAAATATATACATTCTTTAGTGTTGTCTTTCAGGAGATGCCACGAGTCTTTCAGTTCTAAATATTTCAACATTCTTTTCCACTTCTATATTTTTACTCATTTTTAATTGTTTAGATTTGAGTTGCTCTAAGAAAGGAACATTAAAATCACTTACCATATTACTGTCTATTTAACTTTTTTCCTTTATGAATTCAGGTGCTATACCATTTGTTGCATGAATGTTTAGTATTGATATTAGTTTACTGTGTGTGGTTTATAAGCATAATATGATTTCATTGTTTATATAAATTTTCTTTCTTACCTTTTTTATCTTTGACTTTTTTTTTGGTGGGAAAGGGGTTTGCTTTTTGGAATATTCTATTTATTTTTCTTCCTTGATTTCTCAGGGGTACAGAATAGTCTTGTGTTTTTCAGATTTCCTTTACATTGGAAAGAAAGTCTTTCTACAGATCACTTGAAAAATTTATTATGCTAGCAAAATAGTTAAATTTGACTGATATATATATCTTTAAATTTGAAGTGCAAGATTTTTTCCTGAAGAAAATCTGTAGGTTTTCTCAATTTGTACCTAATTGTATATATTCAAAAATTTGGGGCAGTTTTCTTCTAATATTTCCTGAACTATGATGTTCAAGTTAAAAAAAAATTCATGTTCTTCTGGAAACCATTGATAAGTTATTCCTGTGTAGCCTCTCTTCAAGGTGAATTCCTTTTGTATATATAGAGTTGATATGTCCTTATAACATAGGACCAAGCCCTTTAACCTCATAGAAAATGAAGAACAACCAGTAACTATAACAGTAGTTCTTATAACATTATTACCTTTTATTTCTCTTCTACAAGATTTTCCTCCATTTCGATATTTTTGTGTTCAAAATCTGTTATTATCTCTTCTACTTCTTTATAGAGACTTTCTATTGGGAATTCATTTTTCTTAATTGAGTCTTAAAATTATATTGAAAACTCTTAAAGTTCTGACCTGTATTAATTCCTAATTTTTTCTTTTATGGATTTCATTTCTCTTTTGTGCCATTTTGGAGTTTCTTATTGTTGTTCCATGCTCTTTTTGGGAAACCACAGGATTTTGTATTTCATTAAGCATTTTCCTTTGTCATGTAGTATCTATAAAAAGAATGATATATTCTCTTTGAGGATTTCCTACTCATCTTTCCTTCTGATTTTTAGGATCCTTTGTGTTGATTTATCTGATTATATTCTAAGCTTTTATTAAGGGATTTTTTTTCTTGAAAACTTTGATTTTTCAGACTTTTTTGTATTCCCCTTTTACTCAGTTTCTATCTTCACCCTTTTTGTTTCTGTCTCTTCTCTCAATGTGAGGCTGCAAGATTGACTCAGCCTTCTCCTGTACTGGGTGATACAGTATTCATTTGACTGGGTTCCTGATATGAATATCCCTTGGGCTTTATTGAGTTTCAGTACCTTTTTCTTAAGGTTTGGTGTAGTACTATATACTGTCCCACCAACATACTTCTTCCCTTATATCTCTTCATTTCTTTTTCATGGCTTAGCTGAATCAGCATCTTTGCAGTGTTAGAAGTTTCTAATGTAAGGCCAGTTTCCAGTTAGAAGGCAGCACATTAACAGAGATGGAATATCATGTCTGAAGAACAGTAAGAAGACAAGTTTGTATGGATCATAAAGTTTGTGAAGAGAATATCACTTAAAAAATAGATTGGGACCTCAGTATGAAAGCCTTCAAATGCCAAATAAATATGTTTCTATTTGATCCTTGATGTAATGAAGAACCACAGTTTATTGTGTAAAGGAGTGATATTACCAGACCTGCAATTTAAGAAAATCCCTTTGGAAACAGTGTGTAAGAAGGATTAGATGAAGGAAGAGAAATGAATCAGGGAGATCATTTAAAAGGCTACCACAGTGGTTTAGTCTGGAGGTGATGAGGGCTTGAACTAGCTTGGACTAGTTCCATGGGATGAAAGAAGGGGAAGCATGTTGAGATGTTCAAATGACTAGATAGATGACTAGATTTGGCTGTGAATTGGATGTTTGAGGTACCGAGGATGACATCAGACTTGGGAAGCTGGTCATGTTCTTGACAAAAAGAGGACAATTTGGAAGAAGGGTGGGTTTGGAAGAAAAATAATGACTTCTGTTTTGGATGTGTTGAGTTTGAGGTGTCTGTGAGTTATCTAGTTGTAAATTCCCAATAAGCAGTTGGTAATGTATCTCAGGAGGGAGACTCAGACTGGATATCTACACCTGACAGGTAACTGTACAGATAAAATAATTAAACTCATAGTAGCCAATGAGATCACCGAGTGAGAGAATGTAAAGGAAGAGAACAGGGTCTAGGACAGAATTGGGGGTATACCTACAGTTAGGGTGTATGATATGGATGCTGTGGATATGGATTGTTTAGCAAGGGAGATTGAGGTGTAATAATTTTGTTGATTAGTAGTTTTCAATCATGTCCAAGTCTTCATGATCAAATTTTGGGTTTTCTTGGCAAAGGTCTTGGAGTACTTTGCTGTTTCCTTCTCTGGCTCATTTTTACAGAAAAAGAAACTGAGGCATGTAGGGTTAAGTGACTTGCCCAGGTCACATAGCTAGTAAGTGTCTAAGGTGGGATTCAAACTCGTATCTCCCTGATTTCAAGTACATCCCTCTTACCTCACTGTCTTTGGGAGCTATGTCAGTAGAATCCTCAGATTTTGGCCCATGGGGTCTTCAATTATATACTCCTTTGCAAACCCTTAGGTGTAAGTCACCAAATGTCCTACCGTTCTTCTATGGAGTAGTTCTTAGTTAGAGGTTCCTATGATTGCCCGGGAAACGAGCCAGTGTAATACTACATAGTGTCACATTCCCCACCTTATTTGCCCTTCCTCTGGCTTGTGTAGTGGTAGGGTGCTTTTCCAGCATCACTTCTCTGACTAAAGGTTATTTAAAATGCCCAGAATTTTTTAGGCAGTTCTCTCTCCGTGGTGTTGAGTTTGTCATGTAAGGTGTTTGACGATAATTCTAGTCATATTTTGTTTTTCTAAAAGTGCAAGCATTTCAGGCAAATTAGAAGTAGTTCTGAGAGCCACCACCTCAGAAATTTTTGAACAGGAGCATGTGATAGTTCCTCATATTTATGCAGCATTTTAAAGCTTATAACACTTTTTTTTTTTAAAGCAATTGGGGTTAAGTAACTTGCTCAAGGTTACACAGCCAGTTATTTCTGGGTGTGGTGCTGAGTATCTGAGTCCGGATTTGATCCAGGTCATCCCGACACTGGAGCCGGTGCTCTTACTCCCTGAGCCACCTGGCCACCCCTAAGCAATTGGGGTTAAGTAACTTGCTCAAGGTTACACGGCCAGGTGTTTCTGGGTGGGTGCTAAGTGTCTGAGACCGGGATTCGATCTCCAGGTCTTCTCAACACTGGAGCCGGTGCTCTTACTCGCTGTGCTACCTGGCTGCCCCGCTTATAACACTCTTAATGTGGGTGGTACAAGTTATGTTTCCCTGTTTTACAGATTAGGAAAATGGGAATCAAAGCATGAAATGATTTGGCCACGGTCACACAGATTGGTAGTTAGTGGATTTGGGATTCATCTTAGGTATTCTGACTTCAAAGCCCAGTGTTCTTTCCACTATCCTGTATCCTGCTTATTTGATTCACTCCAATTTTCTCAAGCTTCAAGAAGGGTACCCCCTAAATTTTGATATCTGAGATTTTGTGTACCAACCCATTTGTATTCATTCTATCCAAACCTTTAATGATTCTTTAATTTCCCTTAATCTTTCCAGACATTTTAATCAATCAGTCAGTCAATACTTATTAAGCACCTGTTATGAAGTGCTAGGGATATACAAAGAGGCAAAAGATAGTCCCTGTCCACAAGGAGCTTACAATTGAATGGGGGGAGGGGACAGATGGACAATACGGAAACAAATATATACAAAGTGAACTATATATCAGATAAATAGAAGGTAATTAAAAGAGAGAACGCTTCATTTAGAAGGTGAGATTTTAGTTGAGACTTAAAGGAAACCATGGAAGTCAGTAGTTAGAGTGGTGCAGGGAGAGCATTCCAGGCATGGGGAATAGCCAGAGAGAGTGCCAGGAACCAAGAAAGGGAGTATCTTGTTCGTGGAACAGCCAGTTTCCCTGAATCAAAGAGTATGTATTGGGGAGTAAGGTATAAGAAGATGGGAAAAGTAGGAAGGGGGACTAGGTTATGAAGGGCTCTTAATGCTGGAGAATTTGATGTTTGATCCTGGAGGCAATAGGAATCCACTTTAATGAACATTCTGTGGACTCTAGTAGAAAAGAATAATGTGTTTAAGTCAAAAATGTTTGGTTTTGAAATTTATTTTGCTATTTTAAAAAAATGTTAAGCTTTTATTTAATATTTTATTTTCCCCCAATTACATGTGAAAAACAATTTTAACATTCATTTGAAAAACTTTGAGTTCCTGATCCAACCATTCTGGAGAGCAATCTGGAATTATGCCCAAAGGGCTATAAAAATGTGCATACCATTTGGCCCAGCAATACCACTTCTAGGACTGTATCCCCAGAGAGATCATGCAAGTGGGAGGAGGACCCATATGTACAAAAATATTTATAGCAGCTCTTTTTGTGGTGGCAAAGAATTGGAAATCAAAGGGATGCCCATCAATTGGGGAATGGCTAGCAAGTTGTGCTATATGAATGTAATGGAATACTATTGTGCTATAAGAAATGAAGAGTAGATGTACTTCATAATAACCTGGAGAGACTTATATAAATTGATGCTGACGGAAGAGAGCAGAACCAGGAGAACTTTGTACACAGTTACAGACACATTGTATGTATGGCGACTAACTTTGATAGACTGGGCTCCTCTCAGCAATGCAAGGTTATAAAACAACTCCAAAAGACTCCTGATGGAAAGGGATATCCACATCTAAAGAAAGAACGACAGAGTCAATGCAGATCGAAGCAAAATACTTACTCTTTCATTTTTTATTTTGTTTTGTTCTTTCTCATTGTTCACTCCATTGGTTATAATCCTTCTTTACGACTTGACTAATGTTTAATGTGAAGGTATTTGTAGATCCTATATTTGATTGCATGCTGCCATGGGAGGCACGAGAGAGAGGGGAAGAAAATTTGAAACTCAAGGGATTGTGGAACTGAATGTTCTGAACTAAAAGTAAATAAATAAATTTTTTAAAAAAAGAAAAAAAACCTTTGAGTTCCAGATTTTCTCCCTTCCTCCCTCCTCATCCACCCTCATTGAGAAGGCAAGCAATTCAATATAGGTTTTACATGTATAGTCATGTAAAACATATTCATGATAGTCATGTTGTGAAAGAATACAGACAAGAGCAAAAACTCAAGAGAAATAGTTTTGAAAAGTATTCTTCAATCTGTATTATTGTATCTTTTAATACAAATATGTTCTGTGTTCTCACTCTTTAGAATCATTTACTAAAAGGGACTTGATGAAAGTTAAGAAGTTGCCATCTTAACTCCTGCTTAGAACTCTTGTCCTCTTTGTATACCATGCCATGGCTTCTGAGATCGATGCAGAGCATGGGTCAAAGAGCTTGTCCTTTCAGCCTCACTTATTTCTGTTTGACACATTACCTGACTGGGAACATGGTGCATGGAAGAGTTAAAGGAAGCATTCAGTAATGAAAAAACACATGTTGACTGACTAACAGAATGATTTATACATTCCCCTTTATTAGTATGAAGCCCATTGTGGATAAGTTATGATATAGAATATTTCCTTAGTGTACAGATGATGAAGTTACAGTTTTATAGATTGAGTTGTTTTGATATAGTCTGGAGATTTGGATTAAGCTCTGGTGCTTGTAAAACAAGATTCTGTTGTATGTATATGCTAAATCAGGCAGTCATTCTGTGCACCTCTTTGGGAACTTATTTTATCGTCTTTGATGGTCATCTTCTAATTTTGGGGGTTTTTTTGTAGCTAAAGTGAAAACATCTTTGGGAACCCTTATAAATGACTTATCCAAGGACATAAGTTTAGAAAGAAAAAAAATCAGGACTTAGGTCAGAGGAGGGGTTAATGGAGGTGACTAAAGAGTGGGCAGAGTAAAACATAATGGTAGTGGATAGTATAGAAACATTTTTTAAAAGGGGGATCAACACAGTACCCCCTCAGTATGTTCAGCATGGCAGAGAGGGTGAAACAAATTGTAAATAGAGAAGCATAAGATTTAGCAAGGAAGAGGTCATTTGTGAACCTAGTAGAAACTCTTTCAGTGCAGTTTTAAGGATAGAAGAAATTGTAGGGGAAAGTTTCTTACAGAGGGAATTAGTGGTGGGGCAATGGTAGTAACTCACCTATGTCTACTTAACTAAAGAAGCACTGAACTGAAGGGTAGCACATGTCATTTAACTCTGACTTATCCTTTCAAGTGATGGGAAACATGAGTGTGAGATGTCCTCAAAGTCTTCATGCCATTTCAAACTTTCAGATGCAACCTATATTTGAAGAGCCATTTTTTAAAAAAGATTATATGTATGTAGGCATTATACTTGTGGATTTTTGTTTAACTTAATTTAGCCAATTGCCAAATTTAGTTTGCCTTCCATGAGAACCTACATAATACCAGTAGGAGGAATAAGGCTGGAAGTGTTCTGGAGGACAAAAGAAAACCATGTGGGACCCTGCTTTGGCTGTAGAAAATCCTCATTCATAATGAATAGAATTTGCAGTTACTATCATAGCTGAGTTCTTCACTTTATAGATAATCACTTTTGGGTTTCGAAACAGGCAGAAGGAATCTAGAAAATTGAACTAGACAATATGGAAGTTATACTGGGGTTAGGTTTATTTGGCCTTGTTTATTCTTTGAGGCTTGAAAAAGGTGCACAGCAAATGCTTTTTGATTGCCTATCATATGCTTAGAATTGAGAAGGCTACAAAGATGTATTAGATGTAGTCATTACCCTCAATTAGCTTCAAATTTAATAGATACATTTAAAAAATCATTAATATGAGTTTACATATTCATATTGCCCAGTGAGTGCTACATAGAAGAATTATATGATTTCAGAGGAGAGGAGAGAGTCTCATGAATTAGGTTGGACAATAGGCTATTGGACAGGTAGGCGTTGGCAAAGAAGGTAACATACAAACTTGGCCTTAAATGATGGGTGACAACATCCATATAGGAAGAGAGAAAGAAGAAATGAACTTCAGTCAATGAAAAAGCATGTACAAAACCTCAGAAGCCCCAGTATAAGAGGCTTCTTTGGCCTACTGTCATAGAGAATGTCCAACATAAATTCCATGGAAAAGGGGTGCCCTATTGGATAGCAAAGTCCTCCAGATGCTCTTATATGTGAATGGCATGGTACAGATTGACTTAAACTTTGCAATATCGCACATGATTCTAAAATAGTTCCATAATCACTAAAAAGAATTCACTTTATCAGCACAGGAAAAATTAAGTGCATGAAGAATGTTGCTCAGTAATTTTTCAGTTGTGCCTGACTCTTTATGACCCCCATTTGGAATTTTCTTGGCAAAGATGCTGGAGTGGTTTGTCATTTCCTTCTCCAACTCATTTTACAGAGGAGGAAGCTGAGGCAAACAGGGTGAAGTGACTTGCCCAGGATCACGTAGTTAATAAGTGTCTGTGACCAGATTTGAACTCATCAAGGTGAATCTTCCTGACTCAAGGCCCAGTGCTCTATCCATTGTGCCACTTACCTGTCCTGAATTAAGAATACCTACAACCCAAACTATGATAGACAGTTAGATGGACAACCCATTTTGGTATCTGGGACAGAAACTATAAGGAAATACAGTAAGCTGGTCCTAGAATTGAACAGGAGGAGGAGAATGGACTGGATTGCGTTTTGGAAATTGTGCAGTGCTTTTAATGACCCCAAGGTTGTCCCTGAAACAAACTCCAATCTTTTTAACACTAATTCTGGCAATGCTAGATTGCTGTGAGTCATGGAATGCCAGTCTCCAAAGAATTAAAGTCAGGGGTCACTCAAAGGGCAGAAGCATGTGGTAAGCGTGGGCAAGCCTTAACACACTTTAGACCTGGAATTGATTAAAAGCATATAAAAGATGTCATCAGAGAGACTTCTTATTGGAGGAAAAAGTCTGATCATGTAGTAAGAACAAGGCTTAAGTAGCAGACAGCCTGGGAGCTCCTGTGGATATCTGCCCAACATCAAGAGATATAAAGGAAGGTACCTGTCATACTGGGTAAATCCTTAGTGAAAGATTTATAGGAGAGCATGGACAAGTGTCTGACAAGATGAACTACAGACTGCACCATTAGAAGGAAGACACACTGTAGGGAGATCACAGATTTCTTAAAGTGTGCAAGGGATAGATCTATCTGAAAGGCATGGAGGGATTGTGTAGAGGAGTAGTGGAAAATGAATGTGGAAAGATAGGTTGAGAACATATGGCAGGAGAATAATGATTTTGTACCTGTTACTGAAGGATCATGATTATGTAAGCACTGTAGGCATATGATCATGGTTGAAAGTTTCTGAGCAGGAAAGGAATGTAATGAAAATATTTTGGGCAAACCATCCTGTGTCCATGTGCAGGGTGGATTGGAATGAGCAGAGAAGAAAGGGAAACCACTGCCATATTCCAGTTTGAGAGATGATTGAGGAACTAAACAACAGTGAGGGCAATGGGGATGGATAGACAATATAGAGATCTCTAAGAATTCATTAGAAGGACTTGATGACTCATATTGAAGGCAGTAGAGAGAAGGATCAGAGATCCACTAAGGGGCTTTCAGGCTAAGGGGATTGAGAGAATTTTTGAATAGAAAAAAGACCTTACTAGTTAGCTAGTTCAACTTTTGATCCTACAAAGATATCCCTTCATAGAATTTCTATTTTATATTTACTAAAGCTGAAAATGCCTAATGAGGGCTCTGTCAGCAGCACTTAGCTCTAGAGGAAAGACCAAGGAACAAGCATAGCTGGTTGTAACATTAATGGGATTTAAGATTGTCCCTTATGAGGAGCCCATTAAGGGAAACTTGCATAGAGGAGGCTTGCTTGTGGGAAGGCTTTCACACCTTTTGTTAATTTCTAATTAGTCACTGAGTCATGAGGGTTATGATGCTGTCAGACTCTAAAAAGAGGTATATATACTCTGAAGTTAGCATTTTGTTTTGGGGGCTCACTCATTGGAAGAATGTTCTTGTGATTTGATCAGATGAGACTCTGGGTAGCTGTTAAGGAGCACCTCCCCCCACTTTGAAAAACCCAGATGTTGGTACTTCTCTCTCTGGATGTATGTATTGCCTTGGTCAGACAGTTGGATCTGTCTGTTAATCTGTGCTAATTTCTCAGACAATTAGAAGTTGTCTTCTTGTCTTTATTTCTCTGCTTGTATTTTCTCCATTTTCTTTATTTGGATTTTCTCTGAAGTTCAGGGTGCAGACATTCCCCTGAACTAATGAATGTAATTAAAAAGATTGTTGGCCCCTTGAACAGCTATCTGTCCTAGTAAAGCAGAACCTGTGGTAGCAGCCATCCTGGTTATGCCATTGTGGTTGCTGATACACTGATAGGGCCCAGGTTGTCATTGTTGTTCAAGTTGTTAAGTGGGATTTTCTGTCTGTGGGGTTTTCTTGCCCAGAATCACCCAGCTAATATCTGAGGCCATATTCGAACTTGGGTCCTCTTGACTCAAGTGTACACACTATCTCCACTGAGCCACCTATAGCTGCCTCCAAGGCAAACAGAAGCTAAGTGACTTGCCCAGGGTCACATAGCTAGTAAATATCTTAGGCCAGATTTGAACTTAGGTCTTCCTGACTCCACTGAGCCATCTATCTGCCTCAGAGCTCAGATAGACAATACTAAACTAGATATAATAACATAGCTTTGTGAACTCTTTCTCTCCCTTCCCCCCCACCCCCCCTCCCCGCCCAAACATACACCCATGAATACTCCCCACATACCACAGTGATGACAGGAGAGGAGACCCAAGGCCAGTGCTATGTGTGCTGCTGCCCAGTATCTCTCAGTTTACTAAGATTTCTCTTTCCATCCCCACTAAAGATTCACTTCTCCAGCTCTCACTAAATAGTCTGTTCCCATCAATTAACATACTTCCTATTTACCCATACTATGCACCACTAAATAATGGATGATCTCTGTCTCCACTAACACACTTACATTTCATCAGTTTTCTTACTTCCTGGCAGCCCTCATGGTCCATGAATAAGTGACTTGAAGGACATTTCCTTGTCAGCTCTTCATTCATTGTCCTTATTGGCAGAAAGAATTTTCCTTTCGTTTTATATGGGGTGGAGCACCTGTTTCCCTTTCTACCTGCCTCTTGCCTGGTACATGATAGGTAGGTTATTTACCCTTGTTTGATTATTTCTGGTGAAGTCTGGAATGTTGAGAGGGGGATCATTGAGAAATCATGGAAAATAGTAGAAGTGCCAGAAAATTTAGTGATGGATAAATGTTTTAACTTTTAAAAAGAGGAAATAAATAGGTTTTGAAAACTGTGGGGTGGTCAAGCTTTATTTTCATCCATAATATATTTCTTAGGCAGTTTATTAAACAGGTGACTTATAAACACTAAGAATTGCTGGTTGTGAAGAATGAGCCAGCAGTGTGTTCATGAATCATGTCATGCCAGAACCATCTTCCCTTTTTATTAGAGTAGCTCTATGATACACTGATACATCTTTAATAACTGGAGCTGAAAAAAATAATGCGACATCTTTTTAGGCTCAATATGCATTAACATTTTCTCCGTCACTCTCTTATGTCTAGACAATCATAAGAACAATAAATTAAGCCCTGATTTCTAGTGTTTGACAATTTCTGAGGTGCAAATGCTCACTTTAAATTTAATAAACAATTCTCACTAGTAGGTAGGAGCTGGCTCCAGCACACCCCTGGTTATTTGGCTTGTTGTGATAGTAATGGAATATAAAGATTCCCCTGTATTGGCTTGGTTTTCAAATTGATTGTGTTAAAACCCAGAGCTTGTTAATCCCACCTGTGGGATGGACTTGTTGATGTGAAAAGAAAGTCCTAAACTGGGAGGAGCTGGTGATTTGGAGAGACAAGAGAGAGGCAGAAGAACTTTTTGGAAGCAGCACCTTGTGGAGGCAGAGAGACTGAGAGAATTGCTGGGGGCCACTTTGAATTGCCGTGGACTTTTGAGACCTGCCCCCGGAGCTGCCAAGGATTGAGGAGACATGGCTGTTTTGCTGGTACTTTGTCTGTTTTGATGTTGTTTTGCCAGATTTGTTCACTTGCGAAAGACAGTCCTTTTGTTGAAGAAGTCCTGGAACCTGGCTGTTGGCTAAAGAGCTCCTGAGACTGTCCTGCAGACAGAGAGTGAATACTGTCCACTGGTGAAGGACAGTGCTGTTGTTGCAGGGGTCTGGAGACTTTCCTGCAGACAGAATGAATACTGTCCACTGGTGAAGGACAGTGCTGTTGTTGCAGGGGTCTGGAGACTGTCCTGCAGACAGAGTGAATACTGTCCACTGGTGAAGGACAGTGCTGTTGTTGCAGGGGTCTGGGAACCTTTCTGTTGGTTCAGAAGCCCTGAAGAAGGATTTTCTTGTTGTATGCTTACAGAAATCCTGAGAGAGGGTTTTGCTAATGTTTTCAGGGGTTCTAGGACTGTTCTACAGACAGAGGATGAATTAATGAAGAGACTGGCAATGTATCTTGTGGCCTTGCTAAACCTTGTCTCCCCAGGAACTAAGATTGCTGAGAACTTGCCTGGTGTCAAGATGAAGAAAAGACCTCCATTTGGGTATTAAGTGCTGTGCTTAAACTTGATGTAACTCTGGGGTAGATTCAATTGTGATCCAGGGGTGGGGAACTTTTGGCCTTTTTGTGCTCTGTGATTGAACAAATGAAGGTACTTTACTTATGTTTGGAAACTAATCTCCATTTGAGAAGAGGGGCTTTGTGGTGGACTAAATGAAGGTACAGCCTAGGGGTGGAGTAGTACTTAGAACAGGGACTTTGTAATTGATTGAATGATTGGAAAGTCCTGGGGTGGGGTAGTACTTGGAGATTATTTAATCTCACTTAGTAAATGCTGTATTTTGAATGATGTCATGTTTTGATCTTCTCTGTTTTTGGTTTGTCACTCAATAAAATGGAGAGCACCTATGCTGGTATTCTGAACTTGGGAAGTTGCCTTTCCTTGGCATTACATTACACTTGTGGATCAAGGGGATTGTCATGAACATAGAGTCTATCTTGATTTCAGATGTGGTTTTAGAAACGCACCCATGATGCTCTTATGGACAAAATGAAGATAAAAGGATAAATGAAGCTACAACATGGCAAATTTGTAGGTGGTTGAACAACTAATACCGTAGAAGTGAATCATATTTTGAACTATTAAAGACCTAGAAGGAAGCATGTAGTGTGGCCTGGTCTTGTATTTGGCATAGTAATCAGTTCCTTGTTACTGGAAATGCAGACAGAATGACTGTCTGTCAAGCATGTTATAAAGGGAATTCTTCATTTGGATGGTAAATTAAAGTGAAAGCTCTCTAAAACCTTTAAACTCCTGTCTCACTGATTTCTGTATGATTTTACCTTCTAAGCTCAGGTCATTCCATTATTGGTAGGCTTCAGTTGGTAAGGAGTTCTTCCTTATGTTGAATTCAGGTCATGTCCCTTTAACTTCCACCCATTCGTTCCAGTTTCCTTGTGGGATCAACACAAAACTCATCTGTGCCCTTTTCCACATGGCATCCATTCAGATATTTGAAAACAGCTATCAAGTTTCCCCTTCATCTTCCTCCAAGCCAAACATCCCTCTGTCCCTTCAACTGCTAAGATGAGATACACACACGTCAGTATCTTTATTAAAATATGGAGTCTAGAACTAGACATAATGTGTACTCTAAATGTCTGGTGCATCAGAGAGTGGAATTGTTCTATCCTGAATGCTCTAGGTAGTTACAGTCAGCCTAAGAACCCATTAGATTTTGTAGCTGCTGCATCACGTAGCTTTTGCTCATGGGGAATTAAAGCCTGTAACCTTTCTGTAGCCCTCTTAGATTCTTTGAAAGCCACACATGTTTGTTTGTTTTTGTTGTTCAGTCATTTCAGTCACATCCTTTTCTTCGTGAGCCCATTCTTGGCAAAAATACTGGAGTAGTTTGCCATTCCCTTCTTTGTTAATTTTACAGATGAGGAAACTAAGGTAAACAGCATGAAGTGACTTGCCCAGGGTCATACAACTAGTGTCCGAGGCCAGATTTGAAGTTGGGAAGATGAGTCTTCCTAACTCCAGTCATTCAATAAATGCTTGTTGAGTGAATGAATGAAAGCCAGGTCAGCTCTAACTGTGAAGGCAATTTAAAAAAAAATCATGAATTTAGGATTTTATATTTGTCTTGATTAAATTTTATATTTGTAATCTTTGTATTTATCATATGAGTTACCCCCTGGGAATTTTGCCTAGTATAAATGTGATACACTTATTTTCTACATTTCCATCTAAGCATTTAGAACTAAATGGGTGAAAAAATTATTATATTTTTTATATGCACTGGGAAATAAGATATACAGGCACTGGGGTATGGAGATCCATCTTGCCCTATGGGAAAGTCAGAGGGGGAGTAGGTGAGGATATAGGAGAGAGAAGATTGGGGGAGGGAGTATTCAGTGGGATCGCTGTTCTGGGGTGGCAGGAAAGACGGGGAGAAAATTTGTAACTCAGAATCTTGTGGAAATGAATGTTGTGAACTAAAAATAAACATAAAATTAAAAAAATTAATTGGGTGGCAATCTCTGAGCTCCCACTGGTTTAGAGTGAGGGCTGCCCCAAGTATAGAGCCAGCCTATATAAATTTGCTCTGAATAAGTAGATAATTCAGATGTTCTTAGGAAGTCCTATCTATATAATTCTCCCAGGGCTAGAGCAGGTTTGATTCCTTATTAAGTTATCACCTGGGATTTAGGAATTGTCTTGTGTCCAGAAATTACTTGATGTGAGGCTCTTCAGTGAGATGATATTTCTGTGTCAATTTCAAATCAAATCAACAAGCATTATACTTAGTGCTTAATAAATGTTTATTGATTGATGACAATTTATAAAGCAACTATTCTGTTCTAGGTCCTAGGCTAAGAACTGGAAATACAGATTATGGCCCAAAACTCTCAAGGATCTCACACTCTAATAGGGGCGACAACATGTAGATAACTGTGTACAAACAAGATAGATGCAGGATAAATTGGAAATAATCAGAGCAAAGGCACTAGCATTAAGGGAGATTAGGAAAGGCCTTTTAAAGAAGGTGAGATTTTAGCTGGGACTTGAAGAAAGCCAGGAGGTAGAGCTGAGAAGGGAGAGAATTCTGGGCTTTGGGGAAAGGCCAGTGAAAAGGAACAGGATTGGGAGATGAATGAATACTTTGGTCCCTTCTTAGCTTTTAGTTTTGGTATCTAGGTTGGTTTTCCCTACCTCTGTGGACAGGGATCCTGGTCCCAATACTCATCCCACCTGCTTAAGCCAGTGCAGTAAATCCCAGTGTCAGAGTGATGATGGTTATAATATATTTATGTGATTTCCAG
This sequence comes from Petaurus breviceps papuanus, assembly GCF_028583685.1. Taxonomy (NCBI): domain Eukaryota; kingdom Metazoa; phylum Chordata; class Mammalia; order Diprotodontia; family Petauridae; genus Petaurus; species Petaurus breviceps. The sequence goes on along the minus strand of NW_027186275.1, from coordinate 6,013 downwards.
AGAGTTTGTGGCAGCATAGGAGTTAAACCCAATGTCAGAAAGACCTGTAATCGGGTATTGCCTCTGAGCTGTATTGATTGTGTGACCCTGGGCAAATCACTTAATTTCTCAGTACTTTCGGCCAGAGACTTCCTGAAATGCTGCTTGAAAGGGGTTAAAATCTGACTAAGAAATATTTACCAAGATAAATAAAAATAAAATAGAACATAGATAACATTGAAATGTGGATTTCTAAGTCAGCATTCAGCCAGCAGGGATCCTTATGTAAGGTTTAGAGGCCTCCTGTTTCTATTTGATTTGGTGTCACTATTCAGAGAAGGACCTTACCAGCATTAGTAAAGGGATTATTACTTATACCAATGAAATCACAGGTGTCTACAAAGTTTTTTTCTTTTTTTTTAATGCTTTATTAACTTCTAATTTACATCATTCGTTTCCGCCAGATTTTGAGTTACAAATTTTCTCCCCGTTTTTCCCCCACTCATCCCCCCAAAACAGCAGTCCCACAGGATATCCCCACCTCCAATCTGCTCTCTCCCATATTTTCTCCCATACCCGTTTCAACTTTTCCAGTGGATCTCTATGCCTCAGTGCCTGTATATCTTTTTTTTCTTAATAACATGTAAGATGGTATTAATAATAGTATATATATATATATATATATACACACATATATATATTTGAATATTTGATTTTAAAACTTTCAATTCCAGATTCATTCCCTTCCCCCCCTGCCACCCACCCCCACTGGGGAGACAAGCAGTTCAGCATAGGTTGTACATGTGCGGCTAATGCAAAACAATAACATAGTAGATGTATTGTAAAAGACTGATTATATTTCCCTCCCTCCTATCCCACCTCCCACTTGTTCTATTCTCTACTTTGATCCTGTCCCTTTTAAAAAGTGGGTGCTTCCAACTTCCCTCCCCCTCAGCCCGCCCTCCCTTCCATCATCCCCCCTCACATCCCCTTTCCCCCCTATTCTCCTGGAGGGTGAGGTCCCCTATTTAGTGTGTATTTCCCTCCCTCCTCAAGCCAGATTCAATAGGAATAAGGTTGACCCATTCCCTTTTGCCTTCCTATTCTTCCCCTCCATTGTAACCATTTTCCCTTGCCTCTTCTGTATGAGATAGTTTGCCCCACTCTGTCTCTCCCCATCTCCTCTCATTATATTCCTCTCACCTCTTAATTTCACCTTTTAAGTATCATCCCTTCCTGTTAAATTGGTCCCGTGCCCTCTATCTGTGTATACTTGTAAACATATATACACACATTCACATATGTATTCATATGCCCGCATACCCTCATATAAAGACATATATATACACACACACACACACACATATATATATATTTCTAATCCCTTCAACTACTGAGAAAAGTTTCATAAGTTACAATTATTGTTTTTCCATGTAGGAATGTTAATAGTTCAACTTTGGCCAGGTGGCTCAGCAAGCAAGAGCACCGGCCCCAGTGCCGGGACGACCCGGATCAAATCCAGGCCCAGACACCCAGCACCGCACCCAGAAACAACAACAGGCCGTGTAACCCCGAGCAAGCCACTCAACCCCGATTGCTTTAAACAAAAAAATAGTTCAACTTTGATAAGTTTCTTATGATTTCTTTTCCCTGTTTACCTTCTCATGCTTCTCTTGCTTCTTGTATCTGAATGTCAAATTTTCTATTCAACTCTGGTTTTTTCAGCAAGAATGCTTGAAAGTCCTGTATTCCACTGAATGACCATATTTTCCCCTGAAACATGATACTCAGTTTTGCTGGGTAGGTGACTCTTGGTTTTAATCCCAGCTCCCTTGACCTCCGGAATATCACATTCCAGGCCCTTCGATCCCTCAGTGTAGAAGCTGCCAGATGCTGGGTTATCCTGATTGTGTTTCCACAATATTCAAATTGTTTCTTCCTGGCTGCTTGTAATATTCTCTCCTTAATCTGGGAATTCTGGAACCTGGCTATAATATTCCTAGGAGTTTTCTTTTTGGGATCTTTTTCAGGAGGTGATTGGTGGATTCTTTCAACCTCTGTTTTGCCCTCTCGTTCTAAAACATCAGGGCAGTTTTCTTTGAGAACTTCCTGGAGGATGCTTTCCAGGCTCTTACTTTGGTCATGGCTCTCAGGCAGTCCAATAATTTTTAAATTATCTCTCCTGGATCTATTTTCCAGGTCAGTGGTTTTTCCCATGAGATATTTCACATTGCCTTCTATTCTTTCATTTGTTTGGATCTGTTTGACAGCATCTTGATTTCCCATAAAGTCATTAGCTTTCATTTGCCCCAGTCTAATTCTGAAGCAATGATTCTCCTCAGTGAGCATTTGAGATTCTTTTTCCATCTGGAAAATTCGACTTTTTAAGGCATTCTTCTCCTCATTGCCTTTTTGAGCCTCCTTTGCCATTTGAGTCAGTCTGTTTTTTAAGGTATTATTTTCTTCAGTCAGGCTGTTGACTCTCATTTCATAATTTTCTTGCATTGTTCTCATTTCTCTTCCCAATTTTTCCTCCACTTCTCTTATCTGCTTCTTAAGGTCCTGTATGGCCTGTAACCAGCTTGTATTTTCCTTTGAAGCTTTTGGTGCAGGAGTTCTGACTTCACTGATTTCCTCCTGTTCCATGCCTTGCTCCTTCTTATCCCCAAAATAGGAGTGTAATGTTGGAATCTTCTGTCTGCTTTGTTTCCTTTGCCTGCTCATTTTGCCACTCAGTGATTTGACTTTTGGGCTTTTTGCCACAGTAGGACTCTGCCACCAGACAGGGGAGTTTTCGTCCCAAACGCTGGGGTTTTCTCAGCTGCCAGAGGTATTAGATGGGTGCCCTCTCTGAGGTCTCCACACGCTCTGGCAAGCTGGACACACACCCCAGGACCTCCACCCTAGACTGCAATCCAGATCCAAGCAGGTTAAAGCAAGAGCGATTACCCCTCAGACTGGTGCTTGGCCCCCCTACACTCTGCAGGCCAGGAGCTGAAGCCGCCACGTGGTGCTGGCTGGCTGTGCTGGCGTCTCAGCGGTTTCTCGCCCTGGGGGTAAAAGCCACGCACTCCCACTTACTGGGTCCCAAAGTCCAGACTCCACTAGACTCTCACCTTGTCCTTTGCATGTGTGTATTGATAAATCTGGAAACGGCCACAGCTGCTGCAGATCTGGAGTCCCTCTGGCTGGCGGCTGGTCAGGTCCGCCCTGGGGCTAAAGCCTCAGCGTGGTGCTGGGCTAGGCTCCCAGAGCGTTGTGCTGGCCGATTCCTACCAGCCTGCCAGGCTGTTCTCAGCGGGAGGTTAGCTTCTCTGTGTCATTTTGTGGGTTCTGCAGCTCCAAAGTTTGTTTAGAGTCCCCTTTTTACATGGATTAGGGAGGGTGGAAGCCAGAGCCGCGGGAGGGTCGTGCTTCTACTCCGCCATCTTCAAGTTTTTTTTTTTTTAGTATGTATTCCTATTTGTTTCTTAATATCGCAAGATAATTTTTGCAAATGATATATATATTTTTTCATTTTACAGTTGAGGAAACAGTACAGAACAGATTAAATGACTTTTCTAGGATCATACTGTTTGCTTACTATGGCTGAGAACTTTTTCCAATAAACAATCTTTATCACTGCTTATTTATTGCTTCCTACTCTAGGATAACAAGGAATGTGGCAAATGTGATCCTGAAACACAGCCTATTCTGCAATATTTTCTTCATTTAGTCATGGCTTGCTATTGATTCACTTGTATATATGTATTGCTGAGTGAGTCAAGGCCAAGGGAGCACGAGTCTTTTATGTAACTTAAAAATTATTGATACTTTTTCAAAAAAGAAAAATTGTCAGTCACTTCCAAATATACACCCTTTCTGACCCATCACCCAGCAGTGAACTTTTCCTTGAAACAAGGTGAAATAGTTAAGCAAAAATAACTGATAATGGGTGACCCTCATCTGAAAAACGCAAGCAACATTTTATCATACATATACTGTGACTAGGGGAAGTATGTTTCATTATCTTTTCTCTAGAGTTCAACTTCCTTACCTACTCACACTTAGATTACTCTAGTAATTCTGTACATTGTTCAACTGATTCTTCTTACTTCACTACATCAGTTCATAAGTCTTTCCTTGCTTCTCTGAATTCTTCATAATTGTCATTTCTTACTACACAATACTATTGCATTCTGTTCACAAAATATAGTTTTTTTCCCCAGCCATTCTGCAGTCTGCAATCACCATTTTGTTTCTAGTTCTTTGATACTACAAAAAGTGCTGTTATGAGTTTTCTGGTGTATACAAAGAAATTTTGTTGTGTTTTTTTTTTTTAACCTCCTTGAGGCATAAGACCATGGGTGGAATTATTGCATCAAAAAGTATGAATGTTCAGTCACTTTTTCTTGAATAATTCCAAATTCATGTCCAGATTAGTTGGATCATTTCACAGTGTGCTCCTGTCCCTTTTTTCTCATAGCCTCACAGCACAACCCCTATTATTCCTATTTTTTCATTATCTTTGCCAGTTGTATGATATGAGGTAAAACATCAGAGTAGCTTCATTTGTATTTCTCTTACTATTAGTGATTTGTAGCATATTTTCATATGATCAGTTATAGTTTCCATCTTTTTTTTGGAAACAATTTGTTATAGCCATTGATCTCTTAGGGAATGACTTTTGGTATTATATGCATGTATATATATATATATATATATATATATATATGTGGCTTCACATCAAGGAGGTTAGGGGCATGGTGCCCTTATGATCAGGAAAATCCATGTAAAAAATTTTGTTCCTCCTTTCATATCAGAGAAGAAGTCTTTTGGCTTTGCGGATTTCCTTCTCTTTTTAAGTTAGAATATTTGTAAAATTTGGCACACCAGCTTTTTTATGAAAGAGACATAGTTAAGTGTTCTTTTAAAACAGTTTTCCTCTCACCTGGTGCCTAGATGTTTGAACTCTGAAGCATTCTTCTATCTTTTTTTCAGTTATAAAGCTCTTTCTCTGACTCCTATAGTATACCTGAAAAAAATTTATAAGGATCAGGACTATTGGTTTAGAACTGTAAGTTGGTTATCAAGTCTAACCTTCTCATTTTATAGATGGAGAAACTAGGACTCAGAGAAATGGAATAATGCTGCTTTGCAGCTAGGTGGCACAGTGGATAGAGTGCCGGGCCTAAAGTCAGGAAGATTCATTCAAATCCAGCCTCAGGTACTTACTAGCTGTGTGACCCTGGGCAAGTCACTTAACTCTGTTTGACTCAGTTTCCTCATCTGTAAAATGAACTAGAGAAGGAAATGGCAAACCACTCTAGCATTTCTGCCCAGAAAACCCCAAATGAAATCACGAATAGTCCAACACAACTGCAAATTCATTACATTTTCCAAAGAACTCTTAACTGGTAATTGAAGGCCTATCTTCTAGTCCTGGCCCTGCCACTGACTTATTCTATCTCTGGGCCTTACTTTTCCTCTGTTACATGAGAGGGTTGGAATGAAGGGACTCTAGTACTTCCTGGCATTGATATTGTAAACTTTTGGATTGAAATACAGATTCATACAAAATTTTGGATCAGTGAATTTCAGTCTAGTTTGTTTTATTGAACATGCAAACTAATGACAGTATTGGTGCAATTTTTTTAGCCTTGTTGACTATCTCTTCCATTTATTTATGCTGGCATTCATAAACTGTTTGACAGATGGTTTACTCTGGGGGGATAAAAGGGATACCATGCCCATACCTACATTCTACCAGATTCTGGCCTCCAAAAAAGAATTTGACCTTGCATAGCATTGCAGGTCCAGGTCTTAATCCTTTTAAAAATACTGGGTAGAACATGTTTCAGCATTATGAACACATACTATGTCCTCATGCCTGTATGGCCTGGTACCAAATACAAGTCTTTGATGAAAACAAGGTCAAGGCCACTGTCTAGAAACTTCCATCTGCTTTGTTAGTAGTCAATAAATAAGCACTCTTTTGTGTTCAGGCAGGTTCAGATTTGCCTAACCATGCCATCATTCAGGCCATATTTTTCTA
>NW_027186274.1:21719-44974 GCF_028583685.1 Petaurus breviceps papuanus | reverse complement strand
TTCCTTCTCTCCCTCCTTCCTTCTCTCCCTCCTTCCTTCTCTCCCTCTTTCCTTCTCTCTCTCCCTCCCTTCCTCTCTCCCTCCCTCCCTCTCTCCCTCTCCCCCTCCCTCCATCCCCCTCTTCCCCTCCCTCCCTCCTTCTCTCTCTGTATCTGTTTCTCTCTGTCTGTCTGTCTGTCTGTCTGTCTGTCTGTCTCTCTCATATTTCACCAGTTTTGCCTCTGGTATTATGCTGTATTTTTGAATCCTTTGCCAAATCCCAACTCTGATTTATTTCCACAATCAACCTCCTCTGCTCCCATTCAAGTGTTGCTGAAGGAAGCCAAAGGAAGTCATGAAACTGATAGAGATGATCAGATCTCAACCAGGCCCTCACTGTAGCAAGATAACCGTCTATTGTTTCCTGATTGAATTTCTGTCCCACTTCCTACTGGGAGAGGCAGCATGACTTAGTAGATAAATAACTGGCCTTGAAGCCAGGAAATTGTTGTTGTTATTGTTCAGTCATTTTTTAATCACGTCTGACTCTTCCTGACCCTATTTGGGGCTTTCTTGGCAAGGATACTGGAGTGGTTTGTCATTTCCTTCTCCAGCTCATTTTACAGATGAGGAAACTGAGGCAAACAGGGTTAAGTGACTTGCCCAGGGTCACACAGTTAGTGTGTGTCTGAGGCCAGATTTAAACTCAGGTCTTTCTCACTTAAACAGGTCTTTCTCACTCCAGACCCAGCACTTTATCCACTGTGCCACCTGGTTACCCTAAACCTGGGTTCAAGTCCCACTTCTGACCCATACTATGTGACCCTGGGTAATTCCCTTCACTGAACCTGTGGTAACCAAACTCAAATAGAAACAAATCCTTGGGGGCAGCTAGGTGGTGCAGTGAATAGAGCACCAACCCTGGAGTCAAGAGGACCTGAGTTCAAATCCCTGGGGTCAGGAGGACCTGAGTTCAAATCCCTGGAGTCAGGAGGACCTGAGTTCAAATCCCTGGAGACAGGAGGACCTGAGTTCAAATTTGGACTCAGACACTTAACACTTACTAGCTGTGTGACCTTGGGCAAGTCACTTAACTTCAATTGCCCTGCCTTCCCCCTTCCAAAAAGAAAAAAAGAAAGAAACAGATCCTTGGGGCAGGTGTGTTGACTTAGAAGACTGAAAAGTTAACCTTTTCTATGTTTTATTGTATTTTTATTTATATTTGTTAAACATTTCCCAATTGCATTTCAATCTGGTTTAGCTATGAGAGTGTTACAGGCCCAGTGAGTTTGATACCTCTTACTCTGAGCAATTCCCTAGTACTATAAGTTATGTTGACAGAGAGTTTTCTCTCCCATGCCATTGAAATCAGAGGTTTAACTCCTATCCATAAAGGGATTGTTCCACACTTTCTCTTCTCAGGTTTTTCCCCCTCCCTGTCCATCCTCATCCCCCTCCACTGCTGGTCCAGCATTCCCACATTCCATCCTTCCCAGTAAGAACCTTGGCTTACTTTGCTGAGAAAAAAAGGGCCTTTTGAGTTCCTTCTTCTCTCGTTTTCTGCAGCTTACAACCCCTTGGTATCATTCTATACTATGATCCTGCCCTTTCCTGTCATCTTGAACAGATTGCCTCTACTACTATTCTTCCTCTCTCTCTCATTTTTAGTCTCTTCCACTCTACTGGTTCCTTCCATACTACCTACAAACACAAGTTTTACCCATCCTTAAAGTGAACAAAAACCCCTCCCTTGCTCCTGCCATCCCTACAATAGGATGTCCTACATCCCTTCCTTTTCCTCAGACTCTTTGAAAAAAGCTTTTTATGCTTATTGCCATCTTTCTTCTTTTGTTCACATCTTTTTTTTTTTAATTATTTTTGAAGGCAGCTGGGCTTAAGTGACTTGCCCAGGGTCACACAGCTAGTAAGTCTTGTTCACTCCTAAGTCCTCTCCAAAGCAGTTCCTGACCTCATCACTCAAAAGAAAGTGCCCTTTCTAAGTCACCAATGATCTCCGTATCCCCAAATCTAATAATTTTTTTTTCTTGATCCTAACTTGACCTCTCTGCAGCATGACACTGCTGACCACTTGTTTTCTCCTTGGTTACTTGTTCCTCTCTGAGTTTTTCTGCCATGGCTTTTTCTTGGTTCTTTTTCTACCTCTCTGACTGCATCATCACCTGTGTCACACTCGTCAAATGTGGGTGTACTCCAGGACCTTTACCTGGGCCTTCTTCTCTTTTCTCTCTGAAGTCTTATACTCATCAGCTTCTGTGGGTTCAGTTATTGCTTATGCAGATGATTCTTAGATTTATTTATTCAACCCTTATCTCTTTCCTGTGTTCCAGTTCAACATCAGTAAATGCCTCTTGGGTGTTTTGAAATGAATGTTCCATAAGTTCCTCAAATTCCCGATGCCCAAAATAATATCTTTTTATCCTTGTCCCAAGCCCATCTTTTTCTAAACTTCTCTATGTCTGCTGAAGGTCCACCATCCTTCTAGTCACCAGGGCTTCTAATTTCATTGTCATTTCTGATTACTCATATCTAACACTCACCCTATGTATCTGCTGAATCATGAATCTATGAATCAGCTGCTGAATCTTGTTTCTGTCCCCACCATTACTCTTGAATATATCCCCTTTCTGCTTGCATGACCACCTCCTCATTTCAGGTCATCATTGCCTGGATTATTCTAATAGCCTTCAAAATGGTCTCTCTGGCTCTGATCTTCTAGAATCTACAACTGCCTAATCTAACCTACAAATCCAGTCTACAGTTGCCAGAATGATTTTCCTATGTCTCGCCTTGCACAATAAATTTTAGCGGCTCACGATTATATCCAGGATAAAATATGAATTCCTCTGTTTGGCATTTAGAGCTCTTTACAACCCAGCCCTATCCTATCTTTTAACCTTATTACACCTTATTCTCCCTTCTATGGCCCAGCCATACTAACCTTTAAAAAAATTTTTTTATTATGAATTTGAGAGTTCATAATTTCCACAAAGTATACATCAGATTTTAAATGGTAGTACCAACACTGCCCTTATTTATATCCCTTCTGAACTTTCTTTTTTCTGCTTTCTGTATTTTTTAAAATGTTTCACTGGCACTTTTTAAAAATCACTATGATTACCCCATACTGTCCCTACCCCAAGATATTCTCTCCTTCTTCTCCAATTAAAACCTTCCCTTGTGACAGATAAATATAGTTGAGCAAATCAGATTTGTGTTGTTATTGGTCAGGTCTGAAAACATATAATTCATTTTTTCCTTAGGGTCTTTCACTTCTGCCAAATGATGGCTAACAAGATTTATCATTGGACTTCTGCAGTTGTGATAAGTGATCAGAGTTCTTAAGTTTTTCAGAGTTGTCTTTATTTATAATGCTATAAGGTATAAGGTATAAATAGTTCTCCTGGTTCTCTTCATTTTACATAAATTCATACTAGTGTTCCCAAATTTCTCTGAATATATACCTTTTTGTCATTTCTTTTATCACAAAAACATTTCATTACATTTACACACCTTGATTTGTTGAGCTATTTGCCAGTTGTCTCTGCTTTGTTTCCATTTCTTTACCACAACAAAAACTGTTACTATAAATATTTTTGTATGTATGAGTCCATTTCCTCTGTCTTTGATCTCTTTACTGTATAAATCTTTTTTTAAATTTTTTTTTAAAGCAATTGGGGTTAAGTAACTTGCTCAAGGTTACATGGCCAGGTGTTTCTGGGTGGGTGCTAAGTGTCTGAGCCCGGGATTCGATCCCCAGGTCATCCCGACACTGGAGCCGGTGCTCTTACTTGCTGTGCTACTTGGCTGCCCCTTTACTGTATAAATCTAATAGTGGTATAGTTGAGTCTTATAATTTAGTGACTTTGTGGGTATACTTTCAATTTTTTTCCAGAATTCTTGGACCGCTTCACAACTCCACCAATAATGCATTAATTAGCCTTGTCATTCCATAGCTTTCCCAAATATGGCTGTTTTCCCTTTTTGGGTTATTTTGCCAATCTGATAGGGGTGAGATAGAACCTCACAATTATTTTAATTGCATTTCTTTATCAGTGATTTGAAATATTTTTTTTTCATAGGGTTGATAGCTTTTTTGTTTTTGTTTTCCAATGAGATATTTGTAAAAACCTCTTAGCATGATGTGTAGCACACAGTAGGTTTTTCTTCCTTTCTTCCTTCTTCTATTTGATCATTTATGTACTGGGAATTGGCTCTTATTCTTGTATGTATTTGTATCAGATCCCATTGTATCCCTTAGGTTGTTGTAGTTCAGTCATTTTTAGTCAAATCTGACTCCTCATGACCCTATTTGGGGCTTGCTTGGCAAAGATACTGGAGTGATTTGCCATTTCTTTCTTTAGCCCATTTTACAGATGAGGAAATTTAGGCAAACAGGGTCATATAACTAGTTAAGTGCCTGAGGCCGGATTTGAATTAAAGATGAGTCTTCCTGACTCCAGGGCCTCTACTCACTTTGCCACCTAACTGCACAGTCCCTTGGGCATCAGCCATTTATTGGATCAATTTCCTTCAAATACTTCCCCCCTCAGTTTACTGTTTACCTTCTAGCTTTAATTGCATTGGTTTTGTTTGCACAAAAACTGTAGTTAACCATTTCAGTTCTGTTACCCTCCACTCTTGAATCCCTTGCCCTTCCCCACTCTGCCTTATCATTTGTCCTTTGCCAAACCCCAACCCTGGATTACTCCTACCATTTGCCTTCTTTCACTCCTACTCACATGCTGTTGAAAGTGTGTTTCATTGTCAAATGCTTTTTCCACATCTACTAATAGAATCATATGATTTTTAAAAATTGTTTTTATCATCAGTGTTGTCTATTATTTTTATAGTTCCTAATACTGAACCAATTCTGCATTTCTGGTATAAATCCAACCTGATAATAGCATATTTTTTATATATATGCTCTTTTCTAATATTTTATTCAACATTTTTGCATTGAATTCATCGGGTATGTTGTTCTCTAGTTCTTTTTTCTCTGACGTCTCTTCTCAGTTTAAATATCAGGATCACATTTGTCTCATAGAAGGAAATTGTTAGGATACCATCTTTATTTATGCAAAAAAGTACAATTGGAGTTCATTTGTCTTTGAATATTTTATAGAATTTACTTGTAAGTTCTCGTGATCCAAGAAATGTTTTCCCCCCATTTGTGAGCACATTGATGTCTTGTTTAATTTATTTTTTTGAGATTGGTTTATTTAAATTCTCTGTTTCTTATTCTGATAAACTTTTTATTTTGTAATTATTAATCTTTTTCAACTGTGTTTTCATTTTTGAAGTCATAGAACTGGGCATAATACTTTTTAATAATTATCATTATTTTTTATTTGTTTTTGAGTTCCTTTTTTTCATTTTTTATGTTGGCAATTTTATCACTATCTATTGTTTGTGTAGCTGTTTACTTTATTAGTTTCTTTTAAAAACAAGCTTCTAGCTTTATTTAACAATTAATTTTTTTGTTTCCTTGCTTTTCTATAGTTTCTTTTATAGTTATATGCCCAGCTTTTTTGCTCTGTTCTGTCTCTTTTGCTGATGAAAGAGTTTAGAAATAAAAATTTTCTCCTTAGGACTGTTTTGACTGCATCCTAAAACTTTTGATATGTTGTCTTATTATTTTCCCTAATGAAATTATCTATTATTTCTATTATTTGTTCTTTGGCTACTATTTCATTAAGATTAATTTATTCTCCATTTCAGTTTGAATCTTTTATTCAAATACCCTTGAATATATTTTTAATTGCATTTTGGTCAGTAAAGAAAGGATATATTTAAAATTGTTGCTTTTCTGCATGGTGAATCTTTTTAAAGGTGCCCTACATAGCCAAGGAATATGTATATACTTTTCTATTCCATTTCAGTAATCTCCAGAGATTTTTTTTCGTATCTAACTTTTCTAAAATTCAGTTTAGGTCCCTAACTTCTTATTTACCTCATTGTTAAATTTGGTTGGGGCTTAGAGGGGAAATATCAACTATTAGTTTTGCTCTATTTTTTTCTCTTTTTGGAGGGGGAAGACAAGACAATTGGGGTTAAGTGACTTTCCCAAGGTCACAAGGCTAGTGAGTGTTAAGTGTCTGAGGTCGAATTTGAACTCAAGTTCTCCTGACTCCAGGGCTGGTGTTCAATTCACTATGCCACCTAGCTGCCGTAGCTGTCTCTTTCCCCCTGAAATTAGATTAACTTTTCCTTCAAGAATGTTATGCCATTTAATACATATATAATAAATGACATTATTTCATTGTCTGTGTGACCTTTAAGCATATTGTAATTTTTCTGCTTTTCTCTTTTAACCATGTTTATTTTTACTGTTACTTCTGAAATCATGATTGCTAGCCCTGCTTTTTTGAATTTGCCTGCAACGTGATACATTTTTCTCATTAATAATAATTTTTATTAATATAATAAAACGATAATGATAACAATACATTCTTATTGCCTCATCTTAACTTATATGAATCTTGAAAACAACATACAGTGTTGAATTCTGCTTTATAATTCATTCTAGTACCCTTCTCCATTTTATGGATGACTTTCCCCAGTTTGCTCTTAAAAATTCCTTTCTTTACGTCTTCTGTACTTTTTCCTTTTTTCCAAGATCTGCATCTTTGAAGAGAACTTCCAGATCGTTAAAATCACAGATCCGTTTTTGAAAGATCTGTGTAAAGCACAATGGTAGTGTTTTGTTTTAAACTTGGACTGTGATTTAATTGGCATAGGAACTTCAGATATGGAAACTCCTTTTATCACTGAAGGTCAGCACCTGTTGAGCAATTTATACTCTTAGAGATTTGCCTGAGGCATTAAGTGACTCACTCAGGGACACACAACCACACTGTGTCAACCTCTCAGCCTTTGAACCTAGGTCTAATTGAGTTGAGACTATCTCTGTATCTGCTGTCACACCGTCTCACCTTGTCTTTCTTGTTCAGAGTCTAAAGGGCAGTGACCCAGTCTCTGCCCTCAAAGAACTTACTTTCAAGAAAGCCAGTGGAGACCTTTTAAGTTAACAAATAATTATTAAGCATCTACTATTTGTATGGGGATATAGAAATGAAAATAAAACCAAACCTTCCAGGACTGAGTGCCTGGGGCATAGTAGACATTTAATAAATACTTGTTGATTAATTGACAGTAAGAACTAGAATCCTTCTTGGAAGAGTGGAGTAACAGATGTAACTTGTAGACAGATAAATAAACACAATGTAATTTGAGGAGGGAGAAAAGACAAATGGAGGGGTGGGGAGAGGAGTATCAGGGAAGACATAACAGAAGGTGGCACCTGAGCTGAGTCCTATAAAGAAGTAACTATACCATAAGTTAGATGGTGTTTACTCAGTGAAAAAAGAGTGACTTGAGGAAACTGAGATAAGGACGTCTCACCTTAAACTGGAAGGAATCAGCGAAGACTTTGTGGAGGGTAGTGAGCCATGAAGTAGGCCTTTAAGGAGAAGGATTTCAAAAGGCAGAGGTCTGACATGAAGAGTTCTTTTGGGGATGTTGAATGATTGCATATGCCCCTGCATGGAGACAACCAAGGGCATGGTAAGACTGGGAAACATGATTTCACTGTAGTTGAGACATAATGTTTATATAATGTGAAATAAACCTGGACATGGAGATTGGAGCTAGTGTGTTGAGGATCTTGAATGCTAGGTTAAGGAATCTATATTTCATTTAGAAAGCAATTGTAAATAATTGCTATTTTTAAGGAGAGTAATGTGACCAGAACTGTGTGTAAGAGGTATCAAAGATCAATTAAAGATGGGAAGGAGCAAGGGATTGGAGAACAGATAAAAGGATTTTCTAGCAATCCTGGTGAAGTAATTTGGTCCTGAACCAAAGTTTAGGCAGTGGGAATAAAAAGGAGGGATAGTATATGGTGGTAGAAAGTTTTGATGGAGGTAGCTTCAGCAGTACTTGGCAACTCATAGATGGGGAGAGGGGCATTGCATGAGAGAAGAAAGACGTGAAGACTGAGGTCCGACTTGGGTGACCTGGAGAATCAACAAAAATAGGGAAGTGAGGAAGATGGGCCAGTTTTGGGGGTGAGATGATATGTTTTGTATATTTTGAATTCTAAATAATGGGAGGACATCCAGCTTAAAATGGGATAGTGAAAGTGGGCTATTGACATACAGATTGAGGTAGTCATCTGCACAGAGGTCCCATAAAACTATGGGAATAGGTTAGATGACAAGGGGAGAGAGTGGAGAGAAGGCTGAGGATAGAGGTTTGGGAGGTACTTACACTTGGGAGGCATTAGGAAGAGGAGGAATTAGAGGAAGGATTCTATGAGTTAGAGATTATAGACTAGCGATTTACAACATCCTTTTTGGTCTCAGGACCCCTTTATAATTCTTTATTGAGAACCCCTTTATACTCCTAAAAATTCATGAGGACCTCAGAAAGCTTTTGTTTATGTAGATTTTATCTATTGATATTAGAAATGAAACCTGGTAAATTAAAAAAAAACCCTTTACACATTAATATGAACAATTCCTTTTTTTTAAAACAACTATATTTTCCAAAACAAAAAAATTAGAAGAGTAGCATTGTTTTACATATCTTTTGCAAATTTCTTTAATGTTTGGCTTAATAGAAAATAACTAGATTCTCATGGTTCTGCATTTAATCTGTTGTCAGATATTGCTTTGAGAGAAGTATATTAAAAAATCAGGCCTCACAGAGATATGTAGTTGAAAAAGGAATTTTTTTAAATAGGCAAATAATGTCTTAGCATTATTATAGAAATAGTTTTGACCTCCAGGACCCCTTGAAAGGGTCTCAGAGGTCAGTAGCCCACATTTTGAGAACGATGTTGTAGTCCAAACCCCTCATTTTACAGATGAAATATAGGCCTAGGGATTGACTTGTTTAGGATTTTTTGTCACAACTAATGACAGAACTGGAACTAAAACCCAGGACTAACTTTATTTTGTGAGATAGTTATTCGAATATGAATACTGCCTTAGCCCTTGAAACATTATACTTTAAATAAGAAGAGTCAAATTAATAGAAATTTACTCAGTGCACACAGTGTGTCAGACACTGTACTTGGCACTGATGCTTTGTGCTAAGCTATATGTTTTTCTTTTGGGTTAGTTAAACTGGGCAATTGGATACAAACTGTAAAATACTGCATTTTCACGCTGTATTCAGCATTTACTCATTTTAGCATGGCAGGTTGCAGTTATCTTTTTGATATTTCAGGATCCCTGGGGCCAAGACCCTAAACATTGGAGTATGATTGCGGTGATAAGGAGAGGGAACAGATCATTACATTCCCCAGGTTCTTTGACTCTTTCTTTGAGTTCTCTCATCTGTCTGGAGAAGGTAACTTTGGTAAAAAAAGAAGAGGAGGCTTTTAAATCCAAAGGGATTAGGCAGGCAGCACAAGATAGTCTTTCATTTCAGTAGTAGTGGTATTGGTAGTAGTGATAGTGGTGGTACTAGTAGTAGTAGTAAGCATTTATATAACAGTTTTGGTTTGAAAAGTGGTTAACACATATTACCTCATTGGATCCTCATAATACCCTTGAGAAGTAGGTGCTATTATGATCTGTTTTACAGATGAGAAAACTGATGCAAAATTGCCTAGTCACACAGCTAGTAAATGTCTAAGTCAGAATTCTAACCCAGTTCTTTGTGACTGTGGGTGAATGCTCTATCCCATGTATCAACTATCAGCCTCTGTTACCACCTTGTATTGATACTATGGGGCACCTAGGTGGTGGAATGGATAGAGTGCCAGGCCAGGAGTCAGAAAGACTCATCTTGCTGAGTTCAAATCTGGCCTCAGACATTTACTAGCTGTGTGACCCTGAGCAAGTCACTTAACCCTGTTTTCCTGTTTCCTCATCTGTAAAATGAGCTGGAGAAGAAAATGGCAACCCACTCCAGTATCTTTGCCAAGAAATCCCCAAATGTGGGGTCATGGAATGTCGTGGTACTAAAAATGACTGAACAACAAGATTGAGATTGCTTTCAAAATGTCTTCTAAATTCATCTCTTACTACCTTCACTACCTTTTACTTGAATTCCTACAACAATGTGTTAGCTGGCCTTCCTTACTCTAGTATCTTTTCCCTTTCCACAAATAATGTGTACCTGGCGTGTGGTACGTGCTTGTAAATGATGTTGGCTGACTTGTTGACCTTCTGTCTATCCTGGACATTTCTGCCACATTAGTATTCCTAAAACAAAACTTTCATGTGACACTTTTCCAGTTAAAAAACAGACAACAGTTTGCAGTGGCACCTCATTTCTAATAGGATCAAATTTTGAATTCTCTGCTTAGCCTTCAAGGCCTTCCAGAATCTGGTTTCATCCACCAAAGTTTTGATCTTGAATTACAGGAAATATAACAGTGGCCTGTTTCCTCTCCTGTGCCCCATTAGTTTTCTAATCAACAACTTGAAGAGTAAAAAAAAGTGAGCTGGGTTATGAAGTCATTGACACAGGTGAAGTGGGTCTAAGGTGACAGAAAAGGTATCCAGCAACAGTGTTAGTAGATCAAATTGCTATACCGGAAAAAAAAAAAAAAAAAGAGCCTACAGCTTTGCAGTTCTGCCTGCAAAGTATTGATATACTGTCTTCCTACAACCCCACCAACATCGAGTTTTGTCTTTTTTGGCTATTTTTGCCAATTTTATGACTGTAAAATGGTGTCTTGGATTTTTTAATTCACATTTTTCTGAACTAATGAGCTTGAACAGTTTCAAATGATTATTTATAATATGTATATGCTTTTTAATAATTTTTTTGTACCCTTGATCGTTTTTTTTCCATTTGGGACTGTTATCCTCCTTGAATTTTTATTTTTACAGTAACATTTTATTTTTATTTAAATTATAAATTATATAAATTATATAAATATATATTTATGTATAAATATATATTAAATTATATAAATTATAAATTTTTATTTTTTACCTTAAACATTTTAAAATGTTTTATTTATGACTTTTTTTTTAAACCTCAGTAATACCCCAATAAACTAGCCATTTCCATATAACCTTTACTTGCAACATGGAAAAAAAGGTAAGCCAAATCAGTGGATATGGTAGTATATGTAGTATTAGTTACCCAAAGTCACCCTGCTTTCTGCTAAGGAGAGAAATGGGTTTTGTCATCTGCTCTTTGAGACAAAGACTGAATTGATTTCCTATGAGTTTACATGCTTTTCGTTGTTGTTTGCATTTATGGTGTTGTATGTAGCCTTTGTATTTATTATACTGTTGCTTCAGCCTTCTTTACTTTGTATCAGTTTATTCAAGTTTTCCCATGTCTCTGAATTATCTATTTTTATTGTTCCCTATGGTGCAATAATATTCTATTGCATTTATAAATTTTAATTTGTTCATCCCTTCCTAAGCTGATGAATACCCAGTTTTTTCCTTCTTATACTTTGTTGAATTTTAACTGTTATATTAGTGACATGTCTTTTTTAATCTCTCATGTTTTGTTACAGTTATATTGTATACAACATTTTATGTTTCTGTAATCAAATTATTTTATCCTCAGTAGTTTTTTCTATTTATTTAATATTTGAAAATTTATCTGATTTTCATAACTGAGATAAAATACATTATTGACTTTTAAAAGGTGATAAAACTTTAAAAATAGCTTTCTAAAATTTTTCATTGTGTGATCTAGCCAGAATTTATTTGTATATGGTATAGAGAGAGGCTTAAAATTTGTTTTTTTCCACTACAATGCTTGCCTTTTCACCAACATTTTAAAAATACTGAACCCTTCCTATGTTTTTATTGTGTACAGGATTATCAAGCACTGATGTTATGTATGTAGACCATCAGATGTCATCTGTTCCAAACTGCACATGGAGAAAAAGCCCCTTTCCCAAATCTGTAACAGATGTTTATATGGACTCTGTTTGAAGGTCTCCAGTGGTTCAAAACTCATTCATTCCTGAGGCAGACCATTCCATTTATGAACAGCTCTATTAGAAATGACTGTATTGAATCGACATTTATCTTTCTGCATCTTCCACCTTGTGAGGCCTTAGGGTTCATGGTGTAGTACTTAGCTGATTTATTTCATGATTCTATGGTTACTCCTACCTAAAACCTCAAACATAAAACCCCACCAATAAGAGTACTAGGGATCTCTTTCAGGGTCTACAGGTGTCAGCTCATTGCAAGTAACACTCCAGTCTACCTGTCCCTGTTTGAACTCTTTCCTCTAATGTTGCCCCCAGCCTGCATTCTGAAAAGCACATTCCCTGAGTTGGTTGTCTTCATGCCAGTTCAGCCTCAGAACATAACCGATGGAGTCATTCATTTCTGCTACCCATCACTTTGCCAAGGTTATTCTTTGGGGAAGGGAGTGGGAAATGAGTAAAACTGCTTTATTAATGGTTCCACCAGCAGGAAACCTCACACTTATTTTCATCTCCTAGCTGTCTGCTTCACATAGCTTGCCTATATAGGTCAGTGTTTTTAACTTTTTTTGTTTCATGTACTCCTTTGGGAGTCTGGAGAGCATCTGGACCCCCTTTTAGAATAATGTGTTAAAATGCTTAGAATTACAAAGGAAACCAATTCTATTGACATAAAGATGAATTTATTGAATTCATTATTAATCTTTCATTAATAACTAATGGTAATTATTTTAAATTAATTAAATATTATGAACAAATTATTAATCTATTGAAATAAAGTAATTTTTTTTTAATCCAAGTTCATGGCCCCACCTTAAATCTATCCATGAAACATTTAGAAGTCCCACTGAAGGCTAATTAAATTTTGCCTTCTTAACTTTTTCTTTTTAGCTATACTGTTATCTACTCTCATTAATTAATGAATGATTTAGTTGACATGTTATTGATCATTTTTATAGTTCTTTAAGCAGCCAGTAGAACTTTGTGCTTTATGTCTTTAGCATAGTTTTAGGCTGTCAGGAATGGGGGATGCTGTCTTACAGTCTTTGGTAGTTCCTGTGGGTGGTAGCACTGATAGAAACCCCATGATGTGGGTGTGGCTCATTGATACTCTTGTTCTGTTGAGCTTGAACCATGAAGTTTAGGCTGCTCCAACAACTCTATTTCAGACCTTATTTTATTTTAATCCTGTTTCCCAGTTCTGATGTCATCTTCTGCCTCTGGCCCTCTTTCTCCTCATTCTTTCTGCTTGGTTCTGGATTTTGGCTTGTCTGTTCTATATTGTTGATTGTCACCTGTATAGACACTTCTTAGCTATACCTTCCATAAATTCCCAAACTAGAATTTTAGTCAACTTCATGGATCCATGTAATCCTGGCCAGTCTTAGTGCTGGGACCTACTTATGATTAGAGTTGAGGGAGAAATTATACATTAGAGAGGGGATACAAAACAATAAATATAAAATAGTGTTTTCTACCCTCTAGTCTGTCTTTTACCTTGTCACAGAATTAAACTCATTAATTCTGTTTCTGGGATTTCTTTGCTTTTCCCTTGGTTTATTTTTTTCTACATTTTTTTTTTTGCCTAGAACCAGAGAGTTTTCCTTCATAGAAGCCCTACTTTAGTGGCCATCATGATGTGGAAGTGAGTTCTTAAAGGGGATGCCTGCAAAATCTGGCAGATTCTTCTAAGCTGGAAAGACTTCAGAATATGATACTGGTGACAGACTATATCTGCTGTCCAAGGTCCAGCCTAGCTAACTACAGAGAAGTTTGCCATTAAGTGATAAATTATTTGACCATGGGGACCAATAAAACAGACAAAAATACACAGTGGTCCTTTGCCGCCCTTTCACTTCCACAGTGATAGGAGTGAAAAAGGTTCTATAATGAATCACAGATTTTTTTAGACAATTTTTAAACATTATAATTCTTGAGTCTCTGAATATTTTTTCAAGTCAGTATATTACACTGCTGGAGGAACTGGATTATATCTTAATTGACAATTTTACTCTTAATTAAACCTAAAAGAATCAATCAATAAAATTATATTGAATGCCTACTATGTGACAAATGCTGTGCTGAGAGCTGAAGATACAAAGGCAAAAAAGGGAACAATCTCTTCTCAAAGAGTCTGGCAAAGGGTGAATGGTGATAATACAGGGTTTGGGAGGGCAAGGAATTTGAGAAAAGAGGACACTGTGGGATTGAAATAGTTAACTGTATGGTGAAAGGAAAATGAAATTAGAGCAAGGGTTTGGCTCCATGGAAGAAAGCCAGATTGTCAGAGAGGTGAATTAAGGAGTTGTGTTCATTGAGTTACCCAAAGGCCATAGAAAACATCATTTTATAGAACACCTGGTTATATCAACTTACAGTGCTTCTTAGTAGCGTAAGTAAACAGACCACAGTGAAAAGAATTACAGCTTCTATTACAGAGGGAAAAGAAAGCTAAGATTAGTTTTGACAAGTTCTCAAGCAAGTCAGTATAAAATAGGTTGATACTTGGTGACTTTTCTGTAAAGTGAGATACAAGAAAAGATTGAGAAAAAATATATTGGGAAATACAGTTTGAGATTAAGAAAGAGTGCAGAGGCTTGTAGATTATTCTGAAACCACATGACTATATATCATCAATATATTTTCTTTTAGAAAGTATTTTCTTAATGCCTTTCTGTCCCACAGTGATATTATTTCCCAATCATTTCCACCAGTCTCACAACAAAATACATGTAGTTAAGCAAAACAGATGGAATGGGTAAATTAACTATGTCTGCTAGCATTCTGCAAATGTAGTGCACCTTTCTCAAAAGGTTAAATTAAAGAATATGTTTCATCATCAGTCCTTTTGAGTCAATATTAGTCATCACATTGATCAGAGTTCAGATGTCTTCTGGTGTTATTGTTGCTAGGTGTGTATGTATTGTCATCTTGGTTACATTTACTTTGGAACAGTTCATTAATATCTTCCTGAGTTTCTCTGAATTAATTATCTTGGTAACTTCTTGTGATGCAATAGTATTTCATTATGTTTATATACCGGCCTGTTCAACTATTCTTCAGTTGATGGGCAGCTATTCTATTTGCAGTATTTTTGCTGTCTTAATGAATGTTGTTTTTAATATTTTATTATACATGGACCCTTTCTTCTGTTATTGACCATCTTGGTATTATGTGCCTAGTGCTGGGATTGGTGGGTCAAAGCATATAGACAGAATAGTGGTTTTTCTTTTATGCTACAGAATTGTTCCCCATAATGGTTTCCACAGTTCCACCATGTATCAATGTGCTTGATGTCATACAACCTCTCCAACATTGATTATTTCTTTTTTTTTTTTAATCCTCTTTGCTAATTTTTTGGTTGTGAGGTAAATCTTCAGAAGTTTAATTTGTATTTCTCTCTTTTTATTAGTGATTTGTAAGATTTTTTTCATGATTTGATCATTTGCATTTTTTTTCTCTTAAGATTCTTCCTATCCTTTGACTTTTCTATTGAGAAATAGTTCTTGTCCCTGTAAAACAAATCTTGTAAAACAAATGTTGTTCTCCTGGCTCAGGAAAGTTCAGTGCTTTTCTCTTGCTTCTGGCTTAAAATACAAACTTCTTAGTTAACTTTAAAAATTCTTCACAATGGTAGGTTTTCCTCTCCCTTTCCATATTTATTTCATATACTCCTTCCATGTACTCTGTTTTCCATCCAAACAGGTCTCCTTGCTCTTCTCTGAATTTGATATTCTATCTCCTACCTGAAGGCTCTCCCACATTCCTGGAGTATCCTTCCTTTTCTTTGTTTGATAGAATCTTGGAAAAAACTGACCTTTTTCAGTGAGCCAGAGTTCAGCAAACTATGGCTCGTCAGTCACAGTTTGCTGCCCTGTGCTTTGGACCAGTCATCTAAGATTTTTTTAATGCTGTTATTTCTGCTTATTGTTTCTGTCAAGGGCTTCCGTAAGATTTAAGTTAAGGGTATTGGGATGGAGTCGTATCTCTGACTAGTTTGTATCATCCACACTTGTCTGCTTTGACCATTGTGGAGTGGCAGAAATCTTTGTGTCATGTACTCGAATTGATAGAACTCCACTAGGCAGAATGCGAAATAGTCTTTATATTCATTTGTTGTGATGGTCTGATAATATCGAGTGTAAAGGTCAAAAATGGAGCGGAGTTGAATTGGTTAACTCTAGGATGGAGAGGAAAGTGAAGTCAGAGGAGGGGTTTGGCTCCATGGAAGGATAGAATCCAGATTCTTCGAAAGGGGAAATAAGGAGTTGGGTTCACTGAGTTACCCAGGCCATAAAAGGGTTCAGGGTAAAAACAGGTGCTATGAATCAACAGATTTTTTTTTAGACTATTTACAAATTCTTCAACAGGTGATTCAGTATATCCAGAGTTCATGGCTTGGTGAACTGAGTGGCAGCATTAGAATGTGAAAACATTGACTTTGGGGTTAGGACCTGCATTCACCTACTGTCCCTGTCAATTCATTACTGTTATCTATGACCTTTGGCAAGTTTAACCCTTCTGTGCCTCAAATTCCATCATATATTAAATGAAGTACTAGATGTCCCCTGAGGTCCCTCCTGGGTCTAACTGTATGATCCTGTTCATTCACTGAAAATGTTTTTATTGATACTATCATTTTTTATGATCCTATTATTTCAGACCCTCACCAGATTGAACAGATTTGTCCTTGGGACAAAGAAAAACAATTAAACAGAGATACCTGATATGATGACCACATCAGGGAAAGTATAGTGTTCTGTTCTAATAGCTTTTCTATTGTGAGAGGGTAGGTATAGCTCATTATTTGCTCTCCCAAGACCTTTATTGATTTTTCAGTTACTTATCATTGTACTTCCTCATTTAGTTGATGTAGTTGTGTGTATTGTTATATTGGTTCAGCTTACATCATCATATCAATTCATAGAAATCTTCATGATTTTCTGAGTTCCTCATTTTTTTTTCTTTTGGGGCTGGTAGTAGGGAGTCTGGACCTGTGATAGAAGGAAGCTCTTTCTAACTCTGAGGCTGGCTCTTTATCCATTATGCTGTTTTATCTTTTTTCATCATTTCTGCACAGTGCATGCAGCACATTACATTTTATGTACCATAGTCTTTTCGACCATTCACCATTCAATAAATGCCCACTTTATTTCTGTTCTCTACTACCACAAAAAGAGCTGCTATGAATATTTTGGCATATATTGCATCTCTTTTTGGAGACCCTCTTAGTAGTGAGATCACTAAGTCAAAAAGCATAAAAGTTTAGTTGCTTTTCTTACATAATTCCAAATTAATATTGAATATAATTGGACCACTTCACAGCTCCACCAATAGTATAATATGTCTGCCTTACCACAGCCTTTACTCTTTCCATTTCTTGTCATCTCTGCCAGTTTCCATTGGTGTGAGATGAAAACTCAGATATTTTAATTTGATTCTCGCAATTGGTTGTTTGGAGCATATTTCATGTGGCCATTTATAGCTTATAGTTCTTTAGAAGCTAAACTATTTGTATCTTTCAACCACTTATCTATTGGGGAATGACTTTTGGTGTTTATTATTTGTTCCAATCTTTGTATATTTTGGATATTAGACTTTTAATAGTGATATATTATGCTATTTTCCCATTCTACCATTTTCTTCTAATTGTCTTGATTTTATTTTTGCAAAAATCTTTATATTTATGTAGTCAAAAATGTCTGTTTGAATTTTCATAATTTCTTCAATTCCTTCTTTAGTTTGCACCTTTTTTTCCTTAGCCATAGTTGTGAAAAGTACCTGCTTTTCTTCTCTCTTCATTTTTAATGGTGACTATATATTTTAAGTCACCTTTCATTTTGAAGTTATTGTGGTATGTGGTTTATGATCTTAGTTTTACCTTACATGTGCCAAAATTCCTTAAATTTTCCTAGTAAAAGTGAGTCGTTTCCTCAGTGATTTATGTTGGACTATGACTATAAGCTCTTTGAGGATAGAGATTATTTCATTTTTGTTTTTACATCCCTAACACCTCACTTAGTGGCTGGCAAATGGTAAGACAATAAGTAAAAAAAAATTTGTTGATTGATTCAGGTGTTCCTCTTTCTTGCTAATATGTTCCACTTCTGTTTTCCTGTTTTTAGTCAGTCAGCTAGCATTTATTAAGTGGCTGCCCTGTGCCAGGCATTATGCTAAGCACAGAGGATACAAATAAAGGGCAAAAGATAGTCCCTGCTCTCAAGGAGCCTACAGTGCAATAACTCTAGCCAGTACCAAGCAGTACAACTGCTTTATATTATAGTTTGAAGTCTGCTGATGCTATGCCCTATTTCTTCATTCTGAACCTCCTGAGCTTCTTCCACATGAATTTTGTTATTTTTGTCTATTTCATTAAGGAATTCTCTTTCTTCTTTAATTTAGCAAATATTATAATTTTTATTACATTGCTGAGCAGTGACCTCTCTGCATTTATTTCAAAATCTTCATTTATTTCTGTCAAAAGTGTTTTATAAATTTATTTACATAAAAATTGTCTCTTGGTGAGTTAATACCTAGTGTGTGTAGCTATTTTAAGACAATTTCTCTTCAATTTCTCTTTTTTCTTCCTTTTTGGGTTATTATGGAAGTTTTGAGGTTTTTATATTATATCTTTTTTTATTTTGGTACCTCATGGAAGCTATCAATTATCTGTTAATTTTGTTCATTAATTCTCTGGGATTTCCTAAATGTATCTTCATCTCCTCAATAAATAAGGATTATTTTGCCTCCTTACTGATATTTGTGCTTTTGTTTTCTTATCTTATTATGATAGTTTGTAGAAGAATTGTCAGATAATTGTATGGAGAGAGGGTGTATGCTTACTTTACTACTGTTTATTCTGTGGAAAGATCTAGTGTTTTTCCATTCCAAACAGTGCTACATTTTAGTTTTGGATATACAATTTTGACCCTACTTCACCAGAATATTCTTCAGCAAGTGGATGTGGTATTTACCAAACAACTTCACAGAAAGTAAAACTGATTCTCTTAGCAAACAATGACTAGTTAACAATATTAGTTTTATTTTAAAATAAACTGTTATTGTGCATTTGGCTAATTGATTAATAAAAATCAACACACCAAATTAGGAGACAAAATAAAGATGAAAACAATGTGTATAAATACAACTCTAACTTAATCTTTTTAAACAAGCTGTTGACTATGAAAAATAGGAAATGGATGAGAATAAAGGCTTTTATTATCAGCGTTGAGGCCAAAAAAGCTCAGAAACCACCCTAGGTAGTAAATATTTTTTTGATGTCTTTGGCAAGCAGAAAAAAAAAATTCCTGATGCCAGAAATGAATTAGATTACAAACTCTTTTGGAAAACGTTATGGAGGTGGAGAATAGAAGATTATGAACACTATGGTCTCAGCAGAATTGTGATGGAGGTAAAAAATGAACCTGTAGAAAGCTTGATTTGAGACCTAATCATTTTATCATAGGAGCATTTATAGGTAAAACTGGAGGATGGGTGGATAAAAAATGGAATAGATTTGTAAGCATTTTAAAAAATAATTTTTAAAACATTATTGGCACTTCCCAGTGGTAAAAACAAACAAACAAACAATAAGAAAAACCCCTCCCTAGTAGCAAAGAAACATTTAAGCAGAACAGACTAACACATCTACCATTACTGATAACCAAGACATACTTCTCTACATGTCTCCTTTTTATTAGCATTTATCTCTTCCTTGTAAAATATGATGACCTTTTTCATAATCCTCTTTTTTTTAACCTCTCTTTAGCGTCTAACTGTTTACCATCTTTTCTTCCTGTATACTGTCTTTTTTCTGGAGTTTTACTACTTCCTCTTTTTCTCTTTGATTGTATTTATCAGATTCCTTTGCTGAAACACCATCTGTGTCCTATCTACAACTTGGGGGTGTTCCTCGGTTTCTACCCCCCCCGCCCAGGCTTTTAATCCCCTTTCTCTTTTCTGCCTGTACTTACTAGAAGACCTCATCAGCAATTATCAAATTATAATTGCTATGAATATCACCCTAAGATGTGTATTCAGCTCTAATTTCTCTCTTGAGCATTGAAATGTTGAACATTTCTAACTAAATATCCTTCAGGCATCCTAAACTGATGCCCAAAACAGACTTAGTTTATAATTTCCCCTAAATACTAAATATTTATTTATGTATGATACATATGTGTATATACACAAACACCTCTTTAATTATCTCATAATTATTTTGTATGTCACATATATTCACACACACACAAACACCTGTAGAACATAGATTACTGTTTCAGTTTGCCTTGGTATCTTTAGTGTCTATCCCAGTGCCTGACAGGTATATAATGACAGTAATTGTGTCTGACAGTAATAATAAAGAATAACAACAAATTAATTTAGATATGTTATTATTTGTTAATATGATGTACTATGCTATACATTATATTAATGTGATAAAGTAATAACAAATTCACATTGATTGATTGAGGAAGATATGACCCATTTCTTTGCCAAGGCCAGCCTTTTTCGTCTAATATAGGAATTTGCTGAAATTGTTATTTCTTTCCCTACCCCAGTCAAATGGTTCTTTCTTTCTTTTTTGCCCCTTTTTTTTTGGAGGGTGGAAGGCCGGGCAGTTGGGGTTAGCGACTTGCCCAAGGTCACACGCCTAGTACCGTGTTTTCCCGATAATAAGACCTATCCCGAAAATAAGCCCTCCCCTTACTGTGTAAGAGTCCTCTAAAATAAGCCCTCCCCCGAAAATAAGCCCTATTGAGATTGCTACTGTAGTGAAGGTGATCCCCTGCGCACGCCGCGCTCTGAGCTGTATCCAATCAGAGCTGCAGCAGTGAGCGCGTCATCCTGTTCTTCCCCAGTGATTTGCTTATTGAATAAAGGTACATTTTTTTGTTCACATTTACCTGTTTATTAAAATTGCTGTCAATGTTCATTAAAATAAGCCCTCCCCTGAAAATAAGCCCTCTGGTGTTTTTCTGTCTAAGAAATTTAATAAGACAGTGTCTTATTATCGGGGAAACACAGTAAGTGTTAAGTGTCTGAGGTCGGATTTGAACTGAGGTTCTCCTGTTTCCAGGGCTGGTGCTCTATTCACTGTGGTTGTTTATTTTTAAACTACCTTTTTAAAAATTTTATTTTTAAACTAAAACTACCCTTGGTTGTTTATTTTTAAACAATTACAATTATTTTTAAAAATTTCTATTTTCTTGCAATTTTAACAAACATTAGCAGTTTACGGAGAGGAATAACCCATCCTTAACCCTCACTTGACCTATTACCCCCTTAAACTATCATTTTGTATCTCTTTTCCCTTTCACTTAGGACCTTGTAGGAAGAACAAGATACACTTGCTACCTTTACTTCCTCAGTGCCCTCTCTTCTTAAATCCTTAGAATTCTGTCTTCCAACTACTTTCTCCCAGTTTATCAATCCTCTCCACAGGCATTGCCTACCCTAGGATGACCACTGGTCTATAAAATGAAATGAGAATTTATGTTCATATTTAAAACCTTCTACAGTCTGTCTTCTATTTACCTTTCTAAACTTATTTTGTAGTATTTCCCTTCATAAATTTTAGTCAATCTGAGCTTTTAGCTTTCTTCTGAACTGAATATTTTGTCCCTTGCTTCTCTGCATTTATAGACAAACAATCCTCCATGCTTAGAAGGCACTCCTCTTTATCCCTTTTTAGGGCCAATCTCAGGATCTGGCTCCTTTTCTGTGATTTCTTCCTAATTGTCTCGGTTGTTAGTGTATCTTCTTCATTTTTCCTCATAATATTCATATTTATGTAAGTATGTTTTGTATTGTATTATACTTATGTATTACATTTTATGTATGTATATATGAATATGTTTTATCCCTAATTAACATAAGAGCTACTTCAGAGTGGAACCTTTCTTTTTCTTTTTTCAGTCTCTGTATCCCCACTGCCTAGCAAAGTGCCTTGGACAGAAAAAGTGCTTGATATATTTTTGGAATTGAATTTTAGATGCTATCTGCTAGGAATGATATTTTGATTTTTTTATAAAAAATTGATGAAAATAATTTTCACTTATTCCCTTATGTTTTTTTTCCAGCATTTCTAATATTTTTAGAGTGTGATTGGTGATCACGGAACCTTTAATTTCATTGACATAAAGAAACTCCAGTAAGGGAACTCCTTCCATTAATGCAAACCTGCAATTGTTCTGCAACTTATAGTCTTCTTAGAGAATTGCCTGGTTCTTTGGGAGGTTGCAAGACTTGAACTCAGATTTTTCCTGACCCTAAAGTCTATTCTTGTTAGACTATACCACACTGCTTTTCATACTATGTTAAATCAAGGTGGAAAGAATGAGCACCTTTATTTTGTACTGCTTTTGGTGAAAATGCTTCTAATGTTTCACCACTTTGTATAATAAAAGCTCATATTTATATAATACTTTAAAGTTAACAGAAAGTTTTTTTTTCTCCCAAAACAATCCATTGAAATAGGGTCTCTTAGTAGTATGCTTTCCATTTTATACATGATTAAACTGAGGATTAGAGATGACAAGTACCTTGCCTAGGATCACACAGGACCTATCACCTGAGATTGTTGTGTGGATTGAATGACATAATAATTATAAAGTACTTAGCACAGAATAAGTACAGTATAAATATTAGGTGGGGGTGTGGGTGGTGGTGGTGGTGGTAGGAAGAGGATGTAGAGGAGTTGTCATCATCAGAGCTGGGATTCTAAATTTTGTGATTCTAATTCCAGGGCACTTACCACTATAGCAAGCTACCTCCCCATTCTTTTTTGAACTTGTCACCGCATATAATGTTAACTTTGGCTTTTGAGTCTATTTTATTATTGTATTTAAGAAGAATTTCTCATTCCTAATCATTCAGCAAACATTTATTAAGTGCCTACTATGTGCCAGACACTGTTCTAAGCGCTAGGGATACAAAAAGAGGCAAAAGACAGCCCCTGCCCTCAAGGAGCTTACAAATGAAAGGATGCTTATTGTTTTGCTGAATGCTTTCCCTCCTCACAATTATATTTCACATTTTTAGGTTTTCACTTGGTGTGTTATGTTTTCCTGATAAAGAACTATCATTGCTTAGGTTCATAGGTTTAATTCCTAATTAAAGTTTAGACTTCTTGCGTTGACTTTTTTTGTGATATTTTATTTGCTAAAATTGTTGCTTATTTTAGTATCTCCTCAATTAATGATATCGTTTTTTTAGTGTTGTATTTACCAACTTTTATTATCAAGATCAAGTTTGCCACGTTGGGTAGCGTCTTGTATTTAGGATTATGGGTTTAGAGCTGGAAGAGATCTTCTGGTCCAAGCCCCCCCCCCCC
>NW_027186274.1:0-16719 GCF_028583685.1 Petaurus breviceps papuanus | reverse complement strand
GTGGCACAATAGAGAACTGGCCCTGGATTTTAGGAAGATGTGAGTTCAAATCTAACTACAGATGTTTACTAGCTGTGTGACCCTGGGCAAGTCAGTTTCCTCAGCTGTAAAATGCAAATGAGATAATATTTGTAAACAGTGCTTAGCACAGTGCCTGCAACTTAGCAAGAGCTATGTAAATGCTTATTCGGTCCTCCTTTTCTTTCCTCTCTCCCTAAAGCACCAAACTTGGTTAAAAATTCCATACCAGTTAATTAACTGTGTATCTTGAAAGCAAGAAAATAGAACTTTATGTAATTTAGAATGAACATTTAACTAGTTCAATCAAGATAAGCTATCCCTTGAACAAAAAAAAATATGATCTATTATTAGTGTTTTGGTTAGTCCTATATATGCCAAAAATTATATTGACATTTGATAGTGTGTATCTGTTTTGACTCTTTTAGGAGGGATGTCTGATATAACTTTCGTTATGAAAAGACAAATATTGTCTGCCTTTTAATGTTTCTGCTAACTCTTCACTGCCTTTTTAAGGCCAGTGCCTTTAGTTGCTGATGTTTTGATTATTTGCCTTTTTGGGTCCATCAGGGTGAGAGAAGACACAAATGTACCATCTCTGTAGGAACCATGGTGTGTTCTGTCTTCCTTATTTGCAAACATCACTGAAATCATTCTCCTTAACTCTTCTTCCTCCAGTAGGGCAACAACTACTTCTGATCTGGAAACTCCATTTCCTCCTATTTCTATAAATTCTATTTAGATATTTATGCTCGTGTGTGTGTTTTAAATCTGTGGAAGATCTCATTCTTTTTTCAAAAATCCCAGTTTAAAAAAATTATAAATATTTAGATTTACTTATTTAATGTATATATTTCATTACACTTATTCTTTCCTATTCACTCACATTGTCCTACTACGTAAATTATTGTAACTATGTTTGTATATTTTTCTGTCTTCCTGAATTGCAAACTTAAAATTTGTAGGTTACAATGTGTACATGGAAACCACAGGTAGGAAAAGTGGTATTAATTTTCCCGATTTGTAACCTGTACAAAATTGTCATTTTTCCTGTTCCATTTGAGCTCGAAAATTAAAAAAATAATAATTTCCTGAGTTTCAAAAAGAACTGGGTTGGAAAAAACTTCTAAGAAAAGGCTAGCCTTGGTGAAACTGGTTTCTTGGACACTGACTTGGCCTTCTTGAGCTTTGCTTCCAGTCCCAGGCAAAGCCTTCTTTGTATCAGTGAGGTATATGATACCTTCTAAGAGAAGATGGTCTCCCAGTGTCCTAACTTCCCCCAAATTTAACTCATCACAAGGTTCCCAATTCCTGTCACAGAAATGCTTTTCACTGGGATGACCTCATCTCCATTTGGTTAAGAGTCTCCCATTTAATTTCTTTTGCTTTGCTTCCTCCCTTTTGCCACCTCTCCTGTTCTCGATTCCCTTTCTTGCTAAAAGATCATAGGAGTTATTATTCCTTCATTATCCACACATAGCCCTGATGAGGAGACATGAACTATTCCCTTCTCTCTTCTATCTCTCCTACCCCCATTTAGGTACCTTTCTTTGCTACAGTTTTGTCTCACAAATTCTACTGTTTTATCTACAGGTGGTTGTAGGTTTAATCCATGGTGGCTAGGTTCTGCTTTTTCCAACTACATCTCTCCTATTTCTATAAATTTTACCTACTTATTTATCTACAAGTGTTTTTGAATAAAGATTGTTTCCATTGTTCTGGGGTATTCAAAAGTTTTTCTTAAAAAATTATTTTTTTGTTTCTTTTTTTCTCCCTCCCTTCCTCTTTCCCTCCCTCCCTCCTTCCCATCATTCATTCCTTCCTTATTTACTTCCTTCCTTCCTTTTTCTTGTTTGCCTTCTAGTCCTTCTGATTATCCATTCATCTTTTTCTTTTGAATAGGCTCAGATTTCTAGAGCATGCCATTTTTGCATTGCATCTTGAATTTCTTTGTATTTTGGAATATGCTCTTTCCTTCCCCTTCTGTGTTTTCTTATAGATGCAGAATAGGCTTGTGTAATTTAAATTTCCTTTCCTTTATATTTGAAAGTCTTTCTTCTGGCTACTTGTATAATTTGTTGTTTGTCATTGGAATTGTTAGATTTAGCCACTAGGTGTCTTGGAGTTTGAACATAGGGTTGGTTTTCTTTTCTTTCTTTTCTGGAGATGTTCTGCTTTTGTTTTGTTTTGAATTTAAACTTTTTTTGGTCTGTTTTCAGGATTTCTGAAAAGTATTTGTGCTCCCTGTGCCCAGAATACTCTCCTTCTTACACTCTGATGACAGACCTCTCTGGCTTTACCAACTAAATACCAACTAAAATCCCAGGAAGGTTTCCTAAACCCCTCTTAATCACAGTGCTTTCACTCTTTTAATTATTTAATATTATCTTGTATATGGCTTCCTTTGTGTATATTTATTTGTATGTTGTCTGTCCCATTAGATTGGAAACTTCTTGAGGGCAGGGACTATCTTTTGCCTCTTTTTGTATCCTCAGTGCTTAGCGCTTTGCCTGGCTCAGAGTAGGCACTTAATAAATATTTATTGAATGAATAAATGAATGAATTTCCTTCATTATAGTTGATGGGTTTTCTTATTTATCATATTCTTCTGGGAAACATTAGATATATCTATATCTCGAGTGAGTCTCTTTCCATTCTGTTGGGGTTCTCTTTTTTATCCCATGGTTTCAAATATAGTTGTTCTGTAGTACATCAGAAATGTAATTATTCTTTTTGTGGGTTCTTGAGAGTTAGTGGGATTTGGGGAAAATGCCATCTTGTAGGTCCCTTGATCTGGATATTCTCCCTTAGTTTTTTGTTTTTTTTTTGGAAGAGGGAAGGCAAGGCAATTGGGGTTAAGTGACTTGCCCAAGGTTACACAGCTAGTACATGTTAGGTATCTGAGACTAGATCTGAACTCAGGTCCTCCTCACTCCAGGTCTGGTGCTCTATTCCACTGTTCCACCTACCTGCCCATCTTAACTTCTTAATGTATTGTTTCTATAACCATTACTTCTAACATCCTTTCAAATAATAGTGAAGATAGTAGACAACTGTTGCTTTACTCCTGCTCTGGAAAAGCCTTCCCTATGTCATAAATTTGTTGTTTTTGTTGTAAATACTTTTAATCACTATTTTCTGCATTCATTAATCTATTTGTGATTTTTATCACTTTTAAGATTAATATTTTCATACATTCTTTTTATTTTATAGTATTTCTTCATTGTGATAGGATTTTTTACCCTCACATATTTCTTCAGCCTTTGCTGGGTTTTTGGCAGGGATTTATTTATGAAGATTTGTTTCCTTTGTCCTGTTTTTGTTGTTCTTTTACTTTGTTTCAAGGTGATGAAGGGAAACCAAGTTTAGACTTGATCCCTCACTTAACCATTGTACAGGAAGTTCTGTCTCTGAGATCTTTGAAATATCACTGACAAGCGAATCAGCCATCAAATCTGCAGGTTCTTTTAGTACCAAAACTAAGTGATCATGGCCTGGTGCCTTGACTTCATTGAAGACAGCAAGATGTTGTCTAAATACTTCCCTCCCCATATCATTTCCTTTTAGCCATTTTTTCCTTTCCAGTACAAATATTTCTAGACCAGGAAAACAGAAAATAAAAATTAAGAACCCTTTTCTCTCTCATCCATTATTGCTAATCTTATCCATCTCAGCCAACTATCTTATGTTTTCTTTAATCCTTATTTCCTTATAACTTAAAAAGAGAAAAAAACAAACAAACCTTTTGTTGTCTAACTTTTCACAAATACTAGCCTTAGTTTATTCTAAATATTAGCATTGATGATGCTTTTTTAAAATAGGAATATATATATATATATTTCCAATTACTTGTAGAAACAATTTTTAACTTTTTTTTTTTTTACAATTTTGAGTTACAAATTCTCTCTCACCTTCTTCTCTCCTCTCCCCCTCATTGAGAAGGCAAGCAATTTGATAAAGGTTATACATGTGCAGTCATGCAAAACCCTTCCATATTAGTCTTATTGTGAAAGAAAACACAGACAAACCCCCCCCCCAAATAAAATAAAAAGCAAAAAAAAACCAGTATGCTTTGATCTGAACTTAGACTCCATCAGTCTCCCTCTCTAGAGGTGGATAATATTTTTCATCATAAGTCCTTCAGAATTGTCTTCGATCTTTGAATTGCTGAAAATAGCTAATTGATCATTGTACAGTGTTGCTGTCTCTGTATACAATGTTCTCTTGGTTCTGATCATTTCACTTTGCATGTGATACTGAGGACCACGGCATACTTTCATATTCATTTCCTGTTAGCTGTCCTTATTTCCATTCTCTGTACATGTCTTAAAGTTGAAATAGTCATTCCCTGTCAAGTTTTCCATCATTTCCAGCTCTAAAACCAATTCTTTTTAACTCATGAGAATCAAATTCATAATGCTTGAATGATTGAACCTGCATCCAAATTGGTCCCCTTAGACAACTAATACCTCTTTTTCTTCCTTGTTAGAGTTATTTCTCTTTATGTCTTCAAGATTTCACTTATGAGAACTGCACATCCTTTCTGAGTTAATTTCTGCTGTAGAATTTTAGTTTAAGGGATTGTATATCTCCTTTTCCTGAACCCATTGAAATTTATTGTTTCTAAATTGAGCTATGACCCAACTCTTTTCTTTATCACAGATTGTAAGTTGAAATAGTCATTCCCTGTCAAGTTTTCCATCATTTCCAGTTCTAAAACCAGTTCTTTTTAACTAATGAGAATCAAATTCATAATGCTAGCTCCCATTGTTGCTTCTTTTATCTTTTGAAAAATGAAATTTTAATGAAGGCTACCCATGAAGCTATTAATGACTTCACTTTGGCAGAGAGGGTTCTTGAAGGTGACTGGAGTATGGAAGTTTCTTATCACTGCTAGACAGAGGCATCATGGTACCATAGAAATAGTTCTGATTTGGAAGTCAGGGGACCAAGTTTTGAATGGGGACACATGATATATCTCCTGTAGGTTTTGGTTTCCTTTTTCTAAAATGAAGATCTTAAAACAAAGTAGAATGAAGGCTTGTACTACCGTGTTTCCCCGATAATAAGACACTGTCTTATTATATTTTTTGGAAAGAAAAACACCAGAGGTCTTATTTTCAGGGGAGGGCTTATGTTGTCCTGCCTCAGCTCTCCTCCACGGCACTGCTCTCAATGGCGCCAGCAAGTAAATCACTGGGGAAGAACAGGATGACATGCTCACTGCTGCAGCTCTGATTGGATGCAGCTCGGAGCGTGGCATGCGTTTCCGGGGGGGGGGGGGAACGGTGCATACAGAGGGTACCGTAATGTAGCGTGTAGCGCAGGGGATCACCTTCACTACAGTAGCAATCTCAATGGGGCTTATTTTCAGGGGAGGGCTTATTTTAGAGGAATCTTACACAGCAAGGGGAGGGCTTATTTTCGGGATAGGTCTTATTATTGGGAAAACACGGTAAGAGACTAGTAAGATTCCTTTGGGCTCTAAATTCATTACCATATGTTTCCCAAATTTCTCATCTCTTTCCTCTTTTTTACCAGGTGGTAAATAGTTTACCCTAATAACAGCAACTTCTGGTTTTGCCACTCTTTACCAAAATCTGTCATGTTCCCTTTCTCTGATTCCTGGATTTCTTCTCATAAGTATATCTTTTTTATATACAAGGAGTCCCAAAGCTACTAAAGCTCCAGACTGCACTAAGACTTTTGGGACACCTGTATAGTACATTTTCCCTTCTTTCCTCCCCCCCTCCACTTTTACCTTTCTTGTTTCTTTTGGATGTGGATAGGCTCTCCCAAAGCCATAGGTCAGTCATGAACTAAATCTCAGTGATGCTTTGCATCAAAATTTACTACCCCTGTTGCTTCTCATATGTACTTTGTGCTTTTGTTTATGAACATCTGATACCTTAGTTTTTATTGTTAATTCCTTAGATTTTTATTTCCTGTAAATTTTTGCCAAACTGAAAAGGGATTAGACTTATGTTGTTCCAGAGGCAAGAACTAGGACCAGTTGATAGAAATTGCAGGGAGGCTGATTTTGGCTTAATATAATGTCAACAATGACAACAGTAATAATGGGTAATATATAGTACCTACTCGGTGCCAGGTACTTTAGAAATATTATGTCATTTTGTCCTCACAACAACCCTGGTAATTAGGTGCTATTATTATCCATATTTGACAGTTGAAGAAACTGACAAACAGGTTAAGTGACTTGGCCAAAGTCACACAGCTTAGTAATTATCTGAGGATGGATTTGAATTTGAATTTTCCTGACTCCAGGTCCAGTGTATAGCACTACTCTTGAAGCATTTACTATATGTCAGATACTATGCCATGGATGTGGGATAAAAATACAATGAAAACACAGTCCTTACCTTCAAGGGTACATCCTAATGGGGAAGATATATACATGCATACCAGCTACATCACATGAAGGTAAGGCAGCTGGAGGAACTGGAAAAAGCCTCCTGTAGAAGGTGGCATGGAAGGTAGCCACTGCAGAGGCATGGAGTTAGGAGATGGACCATTGTGTGTTATAATAAATAGCCAAGATGGTTGGACCCAAGGGTGTGCTACTGCCTCCTTAGCCTCATTATTAAGATCTCAGTGTTAGCACTTATACCTAAGAAATCAGCAAACACTGTAACAGGATTTGATTTGTTGTTTTGTTTGTTTAGGTGTAGAAAAGTGATGGAGAAAATGCTAAGAATGCAGATTAAGCTTAAAAGTCTGTTGTTGGCACGTTTTTGAGAGGGGGAAGCCAGTTGTTAAAACTTTACCAACACATTCTTCCACATATTAGCTTTGTGACCACGGGCAAGTGATATTCTTTCTCTGGATCTTAGGTCCAACTTTTTCATCTGACACAGCCCACTGAATCAGTTAGAGAACCTCCTATTTTTCTTGGGTGCTATGTAGTTCTGCCTCATTGTAATTGGCGAACTCCTAAGGTAATTTAATTTGTAGACAGGATATGGGTCACTTTATCTTATTTAAACCCTTCTGTAATCTGATGCCACTTTGTCTATCCTAATTTTAACTGGTACTGTTGACCAACGTAAAGCTTACATAATAGATGTCCAACCTGTTTTCACCAATGTTTCCTTCTTCTCCTTCCATATTCCCTGTTAGCTTCTCTTCTTCATCCATGAAATGAGTTGGAGCAACAGTCTCTAAAAACCCTTATACAAGGGTCTTTTAAAAATAATTTATTAATATAAATTTATTTATAAATATATTTATAGAAATTATATATTTATTTTCTCCTAGCAAAACCAACCAGTGCAACAACTGTCAAAACGCAGCTCACAAGCCACCCCCTTCTGTCATTCTCTCATTCCTTCCTAGTAGGAAATGATCTTGTTCTTCTTGCATACTTACGCTGAAGTTTCTACTCTGTCTCGTGCTTTTCTTGCATTCTGTTCTGTACTATGAGATGTTTAGGGAGCTAGCACCTCTGGTGTGAAGGCTTGCTGAGCTCTTTTCAGGCTGTTCATCTACCTACCTTTGGTGGCTACCTTCACCAAACTCATACCTTTGGCTCCTAAAAACTGTAGCATGTGCAGCAGCCACAGCCTAGTAAACCATCTCAGTACATGGGCTAAACTACGTTGAAAGTAAGTGACCGGGCTCAAACCTATCAGTGAGTTAGGGGGATGCCTACCCCAAGATATTTAAAATAGCCTTGGCCCTCATGGAGCTTCCAATCAAGCAATGGGAATAGGATATAAACAAACATATAATAATATACAATAATTATTATTGTTTGCCCTTTTTTTTTCAAATCAAGACAGTCTTAAATATCTTTGAATACCCTCTTTCCCTTTTCTCTCAGAACTGGGAGACTATCATTGTGTAATATTGCTTGTACTAGAGACACAGCTGTTGTATTGGTTGGTTTTGCTGGGGGAAAATAAATATTTAATTTTTAAAAGACCCTTGCATAGGGTCACAGAATTTAAAGGTGGAAGGATCTTTAGAAACCCTGTTACTCCAAGTCTCTCCTTTTGTGGATGAGGAGGAAGTTCATCTAAAATGTGAAGTGATTTACTCAAAGTTACATGGGTGGGCAATAGTAGAAAAAGGATTTGAACCTGACTCCAAATATCTTTCTCTATCCATTGTACTCCAACCTCTTGGTGCTCCAGTGAACTCTGTAAGACTGTAAGGTGTAGAACAAGTACCCATCTGCATTGGTAAGGAGGGAGTTTCCTCATTGGGAGTTCCCTATACCAATAAAATCATAGGTCTGATGCATAAAAAAAGGAAGGGGGTGTTGTTGTATGGATGACTCCATGCTTCTCTACCATTCTTCATTCTGTTTTCCCATCTATAATATTCTCCCTACCCTACTGTATGCTCATTTTACTCTTATTCATTAGATCCGGTTCCAGGTTTGCCCTCTCTGGTCTTTTGACCTTCTGCAATTGTGAGAACTCTTCACTACCTTCACTACCAGATGAGAACTTAAATTGCATACTCGACTTTATGCTTCTTTTACATATCTTAATTTTGTTTTCCTCAAAGATAAGTTCTTTTAGGTAGAAACTATGCTATATACTTCTTTTGTATACAGTGCCACAGAACTAAGTTCACATTCAATCAATAAATATTTGTTTAACCATATTGAGTTACAGAGTTTCTTGGAAACAAGTTTTTTGTTGCTGTAGTTCTAAATGTAGCAATCTTTTCTGTTTAACACTTTATTTTGCTGTAATCTCAGTCGTTAGTTTTTGACATTATTATTTACAGTTTACCAATCTATGCATTTAGTTTAGTTGAGCAAACATTAAATAGGTACTGTATGCAATTGAGTAGTACAATCTAGGATATATACAGCTATTATGAAAAATAGTACTTGAAAGTCTAATAAAGAACTGAAAAAAATTGAAGGGGAAAAAGGTTGTTAGTGACTGGGAAGATCAAGACAGCCTTCATGGAGGAAATGGCATTCACCAGTTTAAAAGGGTGTCTGTTTTTGATATAGTAAATGATGCAAGGGAAAGTCTAGTGTATATTTAGAGGATTAGAGAAGTCTATAATGTGGCTAAATCTTAGGGTATTTGTAGTCAAGTAGCATGAGATAGAGCTAGAAAGGTAGGGGGTTCCATATTGTAGATGGCCTTGATTGGCAGGTGGAGGGGTTCTGAACTTTACTTGATGGGTAGTAGTGAGCCTCTGAAGATTTTTGGTTAGATGAGTAACATGATTAGAATTAAGTACACAAAGATGAGTAATTGGGCAGCAATATAAAGGGTCATAGTTTGGATGGGGAAGAGAATGGAGAAGAGAATTCATATTGGGAGATTATTTCAATTGTACTATTAGGTGATGGAAGCCTGTATTCAGGTGGTGGAAGTTAGAATAGGGAGGGAGAGGGATAGGATATGAAAGATGTTACTGAGGAAGAATCAGCAGGACTTGGTAACTAATTCAATATAAGAGGCTCTTGGAGACTTAGTGAATGTTAGTGCTGTGGATGGAAATAATAAAGTAAAACAGAAGAGTAGATTTAGTAAGAAAGCTGAGCTTAGTTTTAGACACATTGATTTGGAAGGGCTACTGTGATATTCAGATGGAAGAGTTCTGTAGGCAGTTGGGGATATAGATCAGTGATCAGAAGAGGGAGGATAGATAAAATGTGGGAGTCATCTATGGACATCAGTGCTTTCCAAAATGGAGACTGCAGATTGATCCCTAAGGCCATGGCTTGATCCCAGGGGATGTGTGATCCTTTAATTGGAAGGTGAGAAAATGACATCCCATTGCCTTTCAGTATTCCAATCATGGAGTCTCTCTCTAGTACAACCGCACTTACCCTTACCCCCAACACTACCCCTGCTCTGCCTCTTTTTTTTGTTGTTGTTGTGCATGCTTCCATTTTCACTCCTTCTGAGACTAGTCTTGGCTCTTCAGGACAGTTATAGAATAACTTCCTCCATAGGCACCCATAACAGCAGCTGGGCAAGTACCATTGGGAAAATCAACTCCTTTCCCTCAAAGAATACCCTGCCTCCTTCCCCACAGATACCTTGTGACTGTGACAGGCTCAGTATTCCTAGGCACTGACTCTTTAATAAAATCCTTGCCTTTCTCTTTTTCATTTTGAGTCTTTTGCACAGGACAGATAGGCATAGGTGGGTAGTGATCTTCATTGTAGTTCTCAGTGCATTATCTTCCTTCACTCTTCCACCTGAAACCCACCCACTTTGAAAACGTCTCCATTCTTTTCAAGGGCACCACCATGTTTCCAGCTGTCCAGCTGCACATCGATATCATCTACTCTTCATGTTTCTTTGCTTCACACATACAGTCAGTTGCCTGATCTTGTTGGTTCTGTCACCACATGTCTCCGTCTAATTCTTTTCTGTACTTACACAGCCTAGTTCTAGCCCTATCATCTTGTGTAATCTATTATAAGTTTGCTGACTGGTCTCCCTGCCTCTCCCCTCTGCATTCATATAACCCATAGCTGTCAAAATGATTTTCCTAAATTGAAGTTCTGATCATTTCACCTTCCCCTACTCAATAAACTCTAGTGGCTCTTGCCGACATTAACTTTACAATTATTTCATCTTTAGCTCATCCTTTTTATTTCTGTTTTTCTGTGTGTAAGTTTTATAATGCATAAAATTATGAATATAGTAGTATCTTATATAATTGATAAATAAGTAAATATACATAAGTTGGTGGGTGCTTGAACACTATGCAAAAAGTTTTAGAGACCACTGGTGCAGATAGGTGAAGAATACTGAATTCATTTGCCAAAGGAAAAAGCACAGAAGAGAGGGCCAAAGAGAGAATCTTGGAGAATACCTACCTTTTGGGGTCGGAAAGAGGAAGAACAGCCCAGGAAGGAGAGAGGAAGGGAACTATTAGAGAAATAGGAGGAGAATCGAGAAGAATGTGGTGTGCCTGAAGTGCTGAAAGAGAAAGTATTCCAAAGGACATAAGTCATTAATATTAACAGTGTTGTATATAATAGACACATCAAGAAGTGGTAAGGGATGGAAACACTTGTTGAATTTGGCCAGTGGGAGGCCATTGGTGACCATTAAGAGAAGTTTCATTAGAATAGTGAATGTAGAAACTAGATTTCAAGGGAGTGAGGAAGTTGAGACCATTTTAGATACCACCACCCCCTTCCCCCCCCCCAAAAAAAAAAGATTGGTAGTATAGGGGAAGAGAAAGATGGAATAGTGATGATTGGAATAGAAAATTTAAGGGGAAACTTTTTTTTTTTTTTTTTTTTTTGGGATTAGGGAGACTGGAACATTTTTGTAGGGAAATTGTAAAGGAGTCAGTAGAGAGGAAAGATTGAGGATATGTGGGGAAAGCGGGACATACAGAGTGATTGCTTAGGCAAAGGCATTGATCATGTGGTAGGAGGTACAGATAGAGGGAATAACCTTAATGTAGGGTATTGGCACATCCTCTGACTGGAGGAAGGAGCAGAGAGCACAGTGATGATGCTGAGTGGTTGTATAATGACCGGAGGAGGAGTCTGGGGAGCTCACAATTGTTGACCTCAGTCTTTTCAGTAAAGTAAGTGGGAGATTGTCATCTGCTATGAGTATAAGAAATATGGGTGGGGTTGCACTTAAGGAATGAGGAAAAGGTTCAAAAAGAGATAGGGAGTCAAAAGGAGAGTAGAATTGTTGAGCAATGAGAGCCCAGCTGTTTTATAACAAATTTTTAATAGGTGACATCAGCTCAGTGTCATGGCTTTCTTTAGCATTACTCAGCAGGCTAGGAACAAGAACAGGGAAACTAGATTGAGAAGAGCTACCCAGGCACGGGGATTAGCAAAAATTAAAGGCCCAAAGGTCACGAGTGGGGAGTAGAGGGCAGGTGTTAGGGAAGGATTTGGCAACTTACTGTCTTAAAGAGTTAAAGAGATGAAAAGCTGGTTTCATTTTAATGAGAGTGGGAGAGGGAAAAGGATAGGAAATTGTGGTCAGAGAGAGGAATTTTGAAGGTCAAGGTCTTAGAGGTGGATTGTATATAGTACAGTGAGATGGCAAATGGTAAATTATTCAGGCTAAAGTTGAAAAAATTAATTGTACAGTTTGAGGAATTGTGTGTTCAGAAGGCCTCAACATGGATAGCGTAGTCTGTAATTCTGAGTGCAGGGGGTAAGGTGGAGAAAGAAGTAGGAATTGAAGTGCTAAAGTCATTGAAAATGTTGGGAGAACTACCTGGAGGGAGGTTAGTGCCATATCAAGCATCTTGGGTTTAAAGCTGAAAGAAACCTTTTGATATCCAACCCCTTTACTTTACAGATGAGAAAACTGAGGCCCAGTAAAATGACTTTCCCAAGTCACACAGGTAGCAAAGAGCGCAACTGAGACTTGAACCCATATCCTGGCACTATAGGTCTAGTCTTTTTCCACTATGTTAATCGGTGAAGAAGGTTGTGTATATAGATTTCATTGACTTTGAAGGAACAAAAATACTTTTTGGAGGGTAGAGGTAAAGGATTGAACATCTTCATTGTACGTCTCCTCATTTCTTCTCTTCCTCATCTTTTATGTGCTGTGGCATATTGTGCCTTCAACAGGGCCTGATCTTGCTATCTAATATACTCTAAGAAGTACAAGTTGTAATTGCTGGTAACATGATGAGTCTAGTGTGTGTAATGAGGTTTCTAGAATGTACGGGGGTGAGAGGCACAGCACTTCTTG
Source organism: Petaurus breviceps papuanus (assembly GCF_028583685.1). Taxonomy (NCBI): domain Eukaryota; kingdom Metazoa; phylum Chordata; class Mammalia; order Diprotodontia; family Petauridae; genus Petaurus; species Petaurus breviceps. Next base: position 4,012 of record NW_027186274.1, on the reverse strand, counting down.
ATCTGGAAAAATCTGTGTACAAATTTTTGGTCCTCCCTTTGAACCAGAGAAGAAGTCTGAATTTTATCTCTTTCTTTTATGGGGTATTTACAGTGCCTTATTGTAAAATTTGGGTTAAGTATTTGGTCATAGACTCTGTGTCATCTGCTGGCCTTTGTGTGTCTTCTGTGGCTTCTACAAAACTCGCCCCAAATTCCCATTTAATTTCTTATGCCAAGCCATGATGTATCAAAACCACAACGGGGAAAGTCACTATGTGGAAGGGATAACCCTATGTCTTGTGCTTTTGCCTTGCGCTTATTACCATAGTTAATTATTACCACAGGCAAGAGCTTATTCTCCTGTTCTCTAATTGGTCATATTTCATGTTCACCGTCTTCCCCAGTGTCCTTCAGAAAATTTTATTTTTTAACTCATTTTTTTCCTTTGATTAAATTCTTCTATTCACATTGGTTTGTATGAATGTGTATGTTTTTAAAATAAAACCTGACATACTTCAAAGCATTTTGAGTAAATTAAATAAAAAATATATTTCCATTGGAAAAGGTTTTATCCTCCAGAGTTAATGTATGTTCTTTCAGACACCACATTATAAAGATATATTTAAGAATTAAATGAATGGTATTAACCAGTGTTTATACTACATTAAGAAAAACAAACCACTTGTCTTTGTGTAGGTGAAGGGGAGTACTGGGTGAAACTCCTTTGGTGAGAAATTCTCTTGAGTTCTTTCATTAGAACTGGAAAGGACTTCAGATAAATTTTGATCCAATTCTCTCAAGATGCCAGGTGACTAGACCAAGGTCATATGGGTTGTATGTAAAGTGCTAGAACCAAAACTTGACTCCAAGTCTTCTGATTATTAAATTTAGAACTCTTTCCATTACACAGTAGTTTTATTGATAGGAAATAAGACTTAAGGAAAAACTTAGAGATTAAATTATTTATTATGTAGATGATTGTATATTTTTGATACACTTGTTCGATTTGACTTTCTTTTTTGTACAACATACAAACATTTGATTTTATAATTGGAGGGAAAGAAATTATGTGGTAGTGCTGTTTAATAGGGGAGAAATTTACCAAAAAAACCTGATTTCATGTTTGTATCTTAATATGCTTAAGATAAGGCTAAAATATGGACTTGCTTTCTAATTATTCACTAAGTATGTTTCCACAGAACTTACCTTGCCCAACTTATCTTATTAATGGTATAAATTGTGAGAATTGTGAGATACTGATATAGCGTTTTACATTTTCAAACTTTTATATAGGTATATTCACTCCCTAATCAATCTGAAACTACCATTTAGATATGTTGCTACCAAGGAAAGGAGGCTACATCTCCCACATCACCCTAGGGCAGGCTTGCACAACCTGCATCCTGCCGAAGGATTTCCTCCACATACAAAGGATGTTTCCTCCACATTTTTCAGGAGTGGAATGTAAATGACCAGGAGCCCACAGGTTGTGCAGGCCTGCCCTAGCCACAATGGTGATGCCTAGTACAGTGAGGCCCCCAGTTAGTGTGAACAACAGATCCCTTGAAGTTGTTCCATGGATTTAAACCTACCCTGTTTTAAGTCATAATTCTGTAAAATGTGGTCATTGGTTTCAGCCCAATGGAAATAAGCCATGTCAAATTATTTGGACAAATGGGGACAGAGCTGTAATGTGAGGATCAATGCAACAGTACATCAGAAGGTAATGAGACAAATGGGATTCAGGAAGACAAATGCTAGAGAGCAGACCAAGGCAGAGGTCTGGTTTCAGTTCTGGGAATGTATTCAGAAATAGGAAATCTCCCTATGTGAGTTATAATAGCAATCTAAGTTTCTTCAGGGCGGGGACTTGGGTGATGGTAGTTATTTTTTTAACTTTGTATCCCAGGCATATAGAACAGTACTTTGCACATAGTAGGTATTTAATGACTATTCATCAAATTGAATGGATGACCAGAGGACCATCAGGAATTGGGGAAATAGGAAAGAGCTGAAAACATGTACATAGCACAAGAAACGACATGCAAGGCAAGTATTATGACAAAATGAAGGCCTTTTGTAAGCCAACCTTATTATTAGTCATTAAAGTACCCAGGATGCTATCAACTGTTTTCTGCCACAAAGCATTTTTGCCCTGCTTTGGTTGTTTGAGTTCATAGAATTATAGATTTAAAGCAGAAAAAAACATTAGAAATCTTCAAGTTTATCTCCACCACCATTTTACAGATGAGTAAAGGAGCACAGATCAATTACCTAATTTGCCCAGGGTCACATAGCTAATAAGTGCTTGAGGCAGGATTCAAACTCAGATCTCTATGACTCCTAAGTCCAGAGTTTTGTCTACTGTGCCACTTAGCTAGCCTAAGGGAAGACTTTAGTTTATATTTCTAACACAAAGAAACATCTCCCTAAAAGTGTTTTTGCATATGTAAAAGCCTCCCTTGCCTCTCTCTAGATGCTGAGGTTTTCTTTATAGGTTTTCTCTCGCTTATTGTCCTTATGAATATTGCCATTATTTCGAGAGCTCCTTCTTGTGTACTTTTCAACTTCTTTAAATGATGCTTGAATGTATTCTTACTAAAACAAAATAATAAATTTACCCATTTATCTCTGGGTAGCCGATCCTCTTCAGCCCCTTCCTTCTTCATAGTGACTTGAAATAAAGGCTTAAATTACATGCTGTTCCAATTAAAAGCAGCATTTCTTATGCAGAACAGAACATTTTGAGCATACGTTTAAACTGTTCCTTCATAAACGATTCTCTTCATCCTCTGCCAGTCATGTGCTGATAATGAAATAAAATCAACATTATTTTGTCAAACAATCACAAGATTCAGTTACATATATAATTGGGAGATGTATGAATGCATGGCACCTCTATCTCTTCAATATTTTTTTGGGGGGGTCTCCTTTAGCAAGTTGTTGACTTGTTTTTCATGATTTTCTTGTATCACTCTCATTTCTCTAACCAATTTTTTCCTCTGCTTCTCTTCCTTGATTTTCAAAATCCTTTTTGAGCTCTTCCGTGGCCTGTGATTAATTCATATTTTTCTCGGAGGCTTTTGATGCAGGAGCTTTGACTTCGTCTTCTGATTGTATGTTTTCTTCTTCTTTGTTACCAAAGTAAGATTCTATAGTCTGAGGTTTTTTTTTTACTCTATTTGCTCATCTTCCCAGCCAAATACTTGACTTTGCAACTCTTTGTCAAGGTAGGACTTTGCTTCTGATGGGGGTGGGTGTACTGTCCCAGGCTTCAGGGGTTTTGTATCAGCTGCTCTATCCCCCACCGTCTGTGGGCCCAGAGCGCTGGAAGCAGCTGCTGTTGCTGCTGCTGCCATGTGGCTGGGAGATGGACCGAGCTCCTTTTTCACCCAGGCTCCAGAGTTTTCCCACTGACCTTCTATGCTGTCTTTGGTGTTTGTGGGTTGAGAAGCTGGAAACCGCCACAGCTGCTAATGATTCAGTCCTCTGAGGCCTTCTCTGGCCTTGTCTGTGCTGGCACAGCCCATGCCAGACTGTGCTCTGCTCCCAATCCAATGTGGTATACTCTTCCTGTTGACCCTGCAGGTTGTCTTGGGCTGTACATTTGCTTCACTCTGTCATTTTGTGGGTTCTGTAGTTCTAGAATTTATTTATAGTCATTTTTTACAGGTATTTGGATGGGTTTGGGGGAGGGCTTAAGCAAGTCCCTGCTCTTGTTCTGCCATCTTTGCTCCATTCTGGCATCCATCTCTCTCTCTGTCTCTGTCTCTCTCTCTCTCTTTCTCTCTCTCTCTGTCTCTCTCTCTATGCTTTTTTACAGGGAGGAAGGTAGGGCAATTGTGATTAAGTGACTTGCCCAAGGTCACCCAGCTAGTTTTTTGTGTTAAGTGTTTGAATCTGGATTTGAACTCAGGTCCTCCTGACTCCAGGGCTGGTGCTCTATTCACTGTGCCACTCAGCCATATCATATCCATTTAGTCACTGGTTCTTTCTTTCTCTTTCTTTCTTTCTTTCTTTCTTTCTTTCTT
>NW_027186273.1:0-28262 GCF_028583685.1 Petaurus breviceps papuanus | reverse complement strand
TTTCTTTCTTTCTTTCTTTCTTTCTTTCTTTCTTTCTTTCTTTCTTTTCCTTCTTTCCTTCTTTCTTTCTTTCTTTTCCTTCTTTCCTTCCTTCTTTCCTTCCTTCTTTCCTTCTTTCTTTCCTTCTTTCCTTCTTTCTATTTTACTATTTATTGAAAGAATGATCTATGTCTGCCTTTATTTTCTCATCACCATCTGCCTATTTATCTGCTCTGCTGAAAACTGGTTTTTTTTTAATCACATTCAAGAAGTAATAATTTGGAACCTACTATATATGGGATAAAGATGGAAAAGAATATCCTTACTTTGGCCATTGATCAGTTAGATATGGTTTCTACCTTATGGGTTTTAAATCTGGGAGGGGAGGGGTACATGGGTAACTGGCACAAGGCACAATTTGGTGTATCACAGGAGACCTACAAAGAACTACTGGGGGAGGGATTCAGACTGGAGAGGGCCCATTTAGTTCTGGGGATCAGGAGAGGCTTCATGAGGGGAAAGTGGCTTTTTTTGAGTTGGGCCTTGAAAGATGAGCAGGGTTAGGCATTCCAGAGACTTTTTCTCATTTTTCATTTTCCTTGGTTTCTCTGTAGAGATCACACTGGTGATCACCCTCCTTCCTGAAACTCCTCCCTTAGCATCTGTAACACTGTACTAACCTAGTTCTCCTACCACTGACTGTTCCTTTTCTTTTTCTGACACTCAGTAATAGAACCAAATGTATGACCCTAACTTTTTTTCTTTGACTCTCTCCGCTTTTCTATGACCCCTGCCTTTAAAAAGACAGAAACAGATCCTTCTTCTTCCAGGACCTCAGTATCTGTTGTGAGAGTGGGCATAGCTTGAGTCTGGGATTAGCAGGAGGGTGGACTAGTAAGCAGGGAAGCAACTCCAAGGGTAAGGGTTAGGAGGGAATCTGCTGACTAGGAAGGGAACAAACTATGGAAAGCCTTCAAGAGATGGATTAATGCTTTTAATCCTGTGGGAAACTGATTGACTAGAGGGAGATTACGTGCCTGTAATTTTGCTAATCTCTGTGCAGGCTGTACCCCAAGATTCCCATGTGTTCTGTAACAAAAATAGTTTTTACATGTGAGCTAATAGGCTTGTGTTGTACTGCAGTGTATACAAGTAGAGATGGGGCGCTGTTGTAGAAGTGAAAGGAGGGAACTCAGGGGCAAGGTCTTTGGAGGAGAACTTGCCCCTTTATTAATCTCCCCTGGGTGGTTGCATTGGAAAATTACCCAATTCTATTGGCCAGCATGTGGCTGGTAGAGTCTTCTGTTCAAGAGCTGCCCTGGGGCAGGTACCCATTTTATCACCACTCCTAATTATGTATTAAACTTCCATTTTAGTTTTATTCTCTAATAACCCTCTTTAAACATGAAACTCCCTCCCCCCTTCAGTTCCTTTAATAGCAAGTTAAAAAAAAAAATCACAGTGCAATCAAATATTAACTCTCAGGAAAGTTGCAAAATTTTAGCTTAAATAGACTTGGGTCCTTTTCTTGATTAAAAAAATTCTTATTCAAGTAAATTGTAGATAATATATTTGTACTAACAGACATTTTACAAGTATTTCTTGTGTTTTAGACTATTCAACAATAGTTATGAACTCCCGGCTGCGTGCTTTGGGTGGGAGAATAAATAATATACGCGTCTCAGAGCTGCCAAAAGAGAAGACACGATCAGAAATCATCTGTAATCTCTGCTTCTTAGATGGCCTGGTACAAACATTCAAAGTTAATGTAAGTTCTAAAAATATACTTTTTGCTGTTCTTAATCCTTCAATGCTCCATTTAAGTGTGGATGGAAATGTGCTTGACTGGGATGCCGTTTCTGTTAATATAAAAACTTTAAAAAGGAAAATCATCATTTTAACATTTAACTGGTGGAATTAACTCTTTTTAAAAAAAATGAGTGGCCATAATTTGCTCTCTCTTGTAAAACAGAATTTTTGTTATGCCCTAATTGACTTTTTTGAATTTGATCACCAAAGAGCAAGACATTGGTAATCACAGTGTTGCCTGGTGGTCACTGAAGATAGTAGGTTATGGCAATAGCAAATGACAGTAATAATAATGATAGCAATAATAAGTTGCTAGTATTTATAAAGTGTTTTTATATCTAAAAAGTACTGTACATACATTACATACGCCTTCACAATAATCCTGTGGAGTTTGGTGCTGTTATTCCACTACTTTACAAATGGGAAAACTGAGGCTGAAAGAGCTGAAGTGGTTTACTTAGGGTCACACAGCTAGTAAGTGCTTGAAGGCATGATTAGAACTCAGGTCTTTGTGATTTCCAAGTCCAACTACACTCTTACCGTTGAACCATTGGACAGATTCCAAACTTGGTGGTATCCTGGTGATATCAGATTTATCTCTGTGTAGGCCCATTAGTTTCACTTTAGTTTCACATGGATTATAAACTTAATTCAGCTTTCTCACAAATATATGCCATTAGTCACAAAGTCTTTGTGGGCAGAAGAATGTGGTTGATTGAGACAACTTATCCCCATTTCTGGGAGAATGACTCAGAGCCTGCTGATGGTGGGTCATTATTGCCATTACTACACTTGGAGGACAGCATTATTATTCATTAATTATGGCAAAGTACTATATTCATTCCTGAGCCATAAACCTAGCTCATGCCTTCTAAGCCAATGGCCCTTACCGCACACTGGTTCATTTAGCAAGGTCCATACTTGTCACACCTGATCCTGCTTTGGCCACTGGAAGGATGCCATTCTCTGCTCTAGCCAAAATAGGCAAATCGGCAAAACAGTAGTTAATGGGAAAAACAGAAGAGGAAAGGCCAGAAGAATGGGGGGGGCGGGGAGCGCGACAGGGGGGAAGGGGAAGAGAATGACATAAAAATGAAGACATGGAATGATAACTATGGTGTTTTATGTGTTCTTGACCTTCTCCATCAGGTTGTCAGGCATATTCTTGCTGAAGACATACATTAGTCAATCCTAACAATCTTTTCTCCTTCTTTTTCCTTATTTTTTTTCGTACTTCTCCATAGACCTAGGTTTAAACTTAACCTACTCATTCCTTGACTATTAGGAATATCATTCTTGAGACACATATCCCCACCCCACAAATCTGAGGGCCAGGACATAATTTTCATTCTCTGTCCCTTTGGCTGAAATGCCTGCTTGAAATTCCTGGAGACACAACCCCAGGTGGTAGGTGATGATTGTTCTCTTGTGGAATTATCACATACCACTACCCTTGATGGGGGTATACTTAATCAAGAGCTAATCTTCCATTTTAGAGTGACGAATGATTGGCATCAATGATGTCCAGCTTTTACTAGCCTAACACCTTTTTTGGGGGCTACTCCAGGCATCTTTGGCCATTCAGTGGCTATTGGATGGTGACCGTTGGTCAGAGTGTGGGATGTGAGCTTCAAGTATCCTGAGTCATTTTTAGTATTTATGACTGCTGGATGACCTCTTCACACAGCACCTAGTATCCTGGTGTTCACCCAACAGTGTCTCTTTAGTGTTCCAAGGGCCTTTTTTTAAGTTCAAAATAACCTTTTGGTGTCTTTGATTTCTGTGTCACCTGTACTTCCCAATGTAAGCCCCACCCCACCCTATTAGATAGAGTCATCCTTTAAAACAAAGAATAAAACAAACAACCCCCCAAAAAAGATTCCGCAAAACTAAGACCAAAACACAAAAAAGTCAGTAAGTGTTCCACACCCACCATGCCCAACCTCTTCAAAGAAGGGAGAGAGAAGTACCTTCTCAGATCTCTTTTTTTTTTCTGGGCCAATCTTGATCATTATAATTTCACAGCATTTAATTTTAGCTATTCTGTTGTTTCCATATACTTTGCTGAAGTCGTTATATATATAATTTTTCCTGGTTCTGCTTACTTCACTTTACATTCATTCATATATCTTCCCTTCTTCTCTGTATTCTTTTTATTCATTGTTTCTTATCACTTAGTAAAATTCCACTATGTTCACATACCACAGCTTATTTAGTCATTCTCCAATCAATGGCTTCACTTTGCTTATGATTTTTTGACTATAAAAAAGTGCTATTATAAATATTTAATGTTTATGGAGCCTTTCTGACTAGCATTGACCTCTTTAGCAGTAGAATCTCTGGGCCAAATGGACATTTGAGTCATTGTCTTTGCCTTATTCTAAATTGCTTTCTAGAACGGTTGGATCAATTCACAGTTCTTGTTGTTCAGTTATGTCTGACTCTTAATGACCCCACTTGTGGTTTTCTTGGCAAAGATACTGGAATAGTTTGCCATTTCCTTCTCCAGCATGTTGTACAGATGAGGAAACTGAGGCAAAAACAGGGTTAAGGGACTTGCACAGCATCACATAGCTAGTAAGTGTCAGGCTGGAATTGAACTCAGGAAGATGAGTCTTCCTGATTCCAGGCCTAGCACTCTATCAGTGATGCTACCCAGATGTCACCAATTCAGAGTTCTACCCACTGTGTATTAGTGTGCCCATCTTTCCACAACTCCTCCAATATTGATTTTTCTCATCCTTTCTCATTTTGCTGGGTGTGAAATCTCAGTTGTTTTGATTTGTATTTTTAATGAATAATATTTGGAGCATTTTTCCATATAGTTATTATTTTTTTTTGTGATTCTTCCTTTGAGGATTATTTGCTTGTATCCTTTGACCATTTTTCTGTTGGGGAATAACTTTTGGTTTCATATATTTTAATGAGTTGGCTTTATACCTTGAATATAAGACCCTTAATTAAAGATTTTTTTTCTGTTGATCTCTTCCCTAATTGTGTTAATATTTTTCTTGCAAGAGTTTTTTTTTTTTTTTGGAGGAAATGAAATTATCCATTTTATCTTTTGTAATTGCCTCTATTTTCTTTTTGGCAAAGAAGTCACCAGTTAGCAATAGTTGTGTAATGTACCTGATCTGGTACTCTTCTAAATTTTTTATGCATTGTCCTGTAATATTCAGGTTGCGTATCCCTTTTGAATTTAATTTCTTCCAGACTGCTTTTCCCAGCAATTCTTGTCAAATAGGTAATTTATGTTTACTTATTTATGTTAATTATTAATTATGTTTATTTATTAATTTAGGTTTCCTAGGTGATTCATGTTTGAGGGATTATTGAACTCTGCCTTACTGAGCTCAGTTATTTCAGATTCTTCACTGTCTATTCCATTAGTCTATTTTTCCATCTTTAACCAGTACTGAATGGTTTTAGTGATTATTGCTTTATGATATAATTTTAGATCTGGAAACCTTCCTCTTTTATTTTTGCTTTTCCAGATGACAGTTTCCATTGATTTTCTAGATTTTTTTTTGTCCTCCACATGAGTTTTGTTACTAATTTATCTAACTTTGTAAAATCTCTTAGTGTTTTGGTACCAAGTAAATTAATATAGAGGTAGTATTGTCATTTTTGTTGTATTGGTGTGACCCAGCCATGACCACTAAATATCCCTTCAGTTTATTTAAGTAGTTTCTTAGTTTGTAATTGGATTTATGCAGGCATTAAATGTTTTTTTGGGTTGACTCTAAGGTATTTTATGCATTTTCAGGTTATTTTGAATTGCACTTCCCTTTTGATTATTTCCTTTTGAATTTTATAGTTGCTGTATTAGAAATGTGGTGGTATTTATGGGTTTATTTCGTAGCCAGAAACTTTGCTGAAATTGTGATTCCGTAGTATATTCTAAGTAAATCATCCTTTCATCAGGAAACAAGGATAGTTTTGTCTTCTCTTTGCCTGTTTTTATGTATTTAATTTCTTTCTCTTCCTGCTACTTTTTATAGCAAAATATTTCTATCATTTTGAGAAAGTATGTCAAATAGCAGTGAGAAAAGGAGACATCCTTTTTCTTCTCCTATATTTATTGCAAAAGTTTCTTTTTTCTCCATTGTTTATGTTACTAGCTTTTGGTTTTAGATACTTTTTATCATATTAAAAGAAAAGCCTTCTATGCTCATAGGTGGCTTAGTAGAAGGACCATTAGACTTGGAGTTAGAGAGTTAGGGAGACCTAGTTTTCAAATACTGTTTTGTATATTTACTTGCTGTCTCTATCCCTGCACAGGTCAGTTAACATCTATGTTTTAGTTTCTTCTTTTGTCAAATTGAGATTGGAGCAGCTGGGTGGCACAATGTATAGAGTGTGGATCTGGGAGTTAAGAAGACTCATCTTCCTGAGTTCAAATGTAGCCTGAGACCCTTACTAGCTCTGTGACCCTGGGCAAGTCACTTAACCCTGTTTGCCTCAGTTCCTTATCTCTAAAATGAGTTGGAGAAGGAAATGGCAAACCTCTCCAGTATCTTTGCTGAGAAAACCCCAAATTCGGTCACAAAGAGTAGGGCACAACTGAAAACGACTGAACGATAGCAATGATGAAGATGATAATAATAACCTACCTCACAAGGTTCTTCTATCAAAGGAGATAAGTATGTAAAGTGATTTTCAGAGCTTAAAGTATTATATAAATGCTAGCTATTGTCAGTATAATAAAATAAATATTAAGTGTTATACATTTATTATGACATACTTTGCCAAAGGCTTTTTTTATACCTGTTGATATAATCACATGGTTTCATATGTTTTTGTTTTTAATATATTTATGTTAATTGTGTTCCTAATATGGAACTGTCCTTACAACCCTAGTATTAATCTGTCTTAACTATAATGAATGATTTTTGGGGAATAAACAGCTGTGGTCTTTTTATTCAGAGTTTGCTTAGTGTTTTCAAATTGATGTTCACTAATGGTATTGATTTATAATTTTTTTCTTTGTTTTATGTTAACCTGGTTTTGGGATTGGGATTGTACTAATCTCATAAACAGAATTTGGTAGAACACTTTTTTTTTCTCAATTTTTGAGAATTTGTTTGATGTAGGTATTAATTGCTCTTTAATAGAATTCTTTTATAAATTCATCTGGATCTAGGTACTCCTTTCCCCTTTTGCACTAATTCCTTTACAGCTAGTTTAATTTGTTTTTCTAAAACTGGATTATTTGGGAATATTCTTGTAAATATGAGTATTTTATATTTTTATGACTAATCCTTTATTTCTTTTGAATTTTCAGTTTTGTTGGTTCTAAAGTTGTTCCAAAGGTCCTGATATTGTTGTTTTACCTTACCAGTTTGCTGTTTTGTTTATTGGATTTTTCTTTCCTCTTTTTAATCTAAGATTAGCTGAAGTTTTCTTCATTTTGTTAGTCTTTTCAAAGACCCAGTTCTTAGTTTTATCTGTTATGTAGTCATTTTGTTTTTTTTTTTCAGCTTATTCTGCTCCAATTTTCAAAATTTCCTCTTTTGTGCTAATTTTGGGTTTGCTTATTGGTTGTTTTATAATTTTTAATTGCATATTCAGGGTTTCTTTTTATTATTTTGTTAGTATTAATTTTTAGGAATATAGTTTTTTTCTGAGGTCTGCTTTAGCTGCATCCCAGAAATTTTGCTATGTTGTCTCATCATTATTATTATTCTTATTATACTATTTAAAATTTTTCTATCATTTGTTCTTTACATGATCAATATTCAGGATGTCATAATTAGGTGTCTATTTAGTTCTGTCTTTTTCTTTTGTTCCCATTATCGATTATATTTATTGTGGTGTAATCTGTAAAGGATGTGATTAGTATTTATACTTTTTAACATTTACTTACAGTTCCTCTGTGTCTGGTCTGTTGGGGGTAAAGGTGCCATATTGTGCTTACAAATATATACATTCTTTAGTGTTGTCTTTCAGGAGATGCCACGAGTCTTTCAGTTCTAAATATTTCAACATTCTTTTCCACTTCTATATTTTTACTCATTTTTAATTGTTTAGATTTGAGTTGCTCTAAGAAAGGAACATTAAAATCACTTACCATATTACTGTCTATTTAACTTTTTTCCTTTATGAATTCAGGTGCTATACCATTTGTTGCATGAATGTTTAGTATTGATATTAGTTTACTGTGTGTGGTTTATAAGCATAATATGATTTCATTGTTTATATAAATTTTCTTTCTTACCTTTTTTATCTTTGACTTTTTTTTTTGGTGGGAAAGGGGTTTGCTTTTTGGAATATTCTATTTATTTTTCTTCCTTGATTTCTCAGGGGTACAGAATAGTCTTGTGTTTTTCAGATTTCCTTTACATTGGAAAGAAAGTCTTTCTACAGATCACTTGAAAAATTTATTATGCTAGCAAAATAGTTAAATTTGACTGATATATATATCTTTAAATTTGAAGTGCAAGATTTTTTCCTGAAGAAAATCTGTAGGTTTTCTCAATTTGTACCTAATTGTATATATTCAAAAATTTGGGGCAGTTTTCTTCTAATATTTCCTGAACTATGATGTTCAAGTTAAAAAAAAATTCATGTTCTTCTGGAAACCATTGATAAGTTATTCCTGTGTAGCCTCTCTTCAAGGTGAATTCCTTTTGTATATATAGAGTTGATATGTCCTTATAACATAGGACCAAGCCCTTTAACCTCATAGAAAATGAAGAACAACCAGTAACTATAACAGTAGTTCTTATAACATTATTACCTTTTATTTCTCTTCTACAAGATTTTCCTCCATTTCGATATTTTTGTGTTCAAAATCTGTTATTATCTCTTCTACTTCTTTATAGAGACTTTCTATTGGGAATTCATTTTTCTTAATTGAGTCTTAAAATTATATTGAAAACTCTTAAAGTTCTGACCTGTATTAATTCCTAATTTTTTCTTTTATGGATTTCATTTCTCTTTTGTGCCATTTTGGAGTTTCTTATTGTTGTTCCATGCTCTTTTTGGGAAACCACAGGATTTTGTATTTCATTAAGCATTTTCCTTTGTCATGTAGTATCTATAAAAAGAATGATATATTCTCTTTGAGGATTTCCTACTCATCTTTCCTTCTGATTTTTAGGATCCTTTGTGTTGATTTATCTGATTATATTCTAAGCTTTTATTAAGGGATTTTTTTTCTTGAAAACTTTGATTTTTCAGACTTTTTTGTATTCCCCTTTTACTCAGTTTCTATCTTCACCCTTTTTGTTTCTGTCTCTTCTCTCAATGTGAGGCTGCAAGATTGACTCAGCCTTCTCCTGTACTGGGTGATACAGTATTCATTTGACTGGGTTCCTGATATGAATATCCCTTGGGCTTTATTGAGTTTCAGTACCTTTTTCTTAAGGCTTGGTGTAGTACTATATACTGTCCCACCAACATACTTCTTCCCTTATATCTCTTCATTTCTTTTTCATGGCTTAGCTGAATCAGCATCTTTGCAGTGTTAGAAGTTTCTAATGTAGGCCAGTTTCCAGTTAGAAGGCAGCACATTAACAGAGATGGAATATCATGTCTGAAGAACAGTAAGAAGACAAGTTTGTATGGATCATAAAGTTTGTGAAGAGAATATCACTTAAAAAATAGATTGGGACCTCAGTATGAAAGCCTTCAAATGCCAAATAAATATGTTTCTATTTGATCCTTGATGTAATGAAGAACCACAGTTTATTGTGTAAAGGAGTGATATTACCAGACCTGCAATTTAAGAAAATCCCTTTGGAAACAGTGTGTAAGAAGGATTAGATGAAGGAAGAGAAATGAATCAGGGAGATCATTTAAAAGGCTACCACAGTGGTTTAGTCTGGAGGTGATGAGGGCTTGAACTAGCTTGGACTAGTTCCATGGGATGAAAGAAGGGGAAGCATGTTGAGATGTTCAAATGACTAGATAGATGACTAGATTTGGCTGTGAATTGGATGTTTGAGGTACCGAGGATGACATCAGACTTGGGAAGCTGGTCATGTTCTTGACAAAAAGAGGACAATTTGGAAGAAGGGTGGGTTTGGAAGAAAAATAATGACTTCTGTTTTGGATGTGTTGAGTTTGAGGTGTCTGTGAGTTATCTAGTTGTAAATTCCCAATAAGCAGTTGGTAATGTATCTCAGGAGGGAGACTCAGACTGGATATCTACACCTGACAGGTAACTGTACAGATAAAATAATTAAACTCATAGTAGCCAATGAGATCACCGAGTGAGAGAATGTAAAGGAAGAGAACAGGGTCTAGGACAGAATTGGGGGTATACCTACAGTTAGGGTGTATGATATGGATGCTGTGGATATGGATTGTTTAGCAAGGGAGATTGAGGTGTAATAATTTTGTTGATTAGTAGTTTTCAATCATGTCCAAGTCTTCATGATCAAATTTTGGGTTTTCTTGGCAAAGGTCTTGGAGTACTTTGCTGTTTCCATCTCTGGCTCATTTTTACAGAAAAAGAAACTGAGGCATGTAGGGTTAAGTGACTTGCCCAGGTCACATAGCTAGTAAGTGTCTAAGGTGGGATTCAAACTCGGATCTCCCTGATTTCAAGTACATCCCTCTTACCTCACTGTCTTTGGGAGCTATGTCAGTAGAATCCTCAGATTTTGGCCCATGGGGTCTTCAATTATATACTCCTTTGCAAACCCTTAGGTGTAAGTCACCAAATGTCCTACCGTTCTTCTATGGAGTAGTTCTTAGTTAGAGGTTCCTATGATTGCCCGGGAAACGAGCCAGTGTAATACTACATAGTGTCACATTCCCCACCTTATTTGCCCTTCCTCTGGCTTGTGTAGTGGTAGGGTGCTTTTCCAGCATCACTTCTCTGACTAAAGGTTATTTAAAATGCCCAGAATTTTTTAGGCAGTTCTCTCTCCGTGGTGTTGAGTTTGTCATGTAAGGTGTTTGACGATAATTCTAGTCATATTTTGTTTTTCTAAAAGTGCAAGCATTTCAGGCAAATTAGAAGTAGTTCTGAGAGCCACCACCTCAGAAATTTTTGAACAGGAGCATGTGATAGTTCCTCATATTTATGCAGCATTTTAAAGCTTATAACACTTTTTTTTTTAAAGCAATTGGGGTTAAGTAACTTGCTCAAGGTTACACAGCCAGTTATTTCTGGGTGTGGTGCTGAGTATCTGAGTCCGGATTTGATCCAGGTCATCCCGACACTGGAGCCGGTGCTCTTACTCCCTGAGCCACCTGGCCACCCCTAAGCAATTGGGGTTAAGTAACTTGCTCAAGGTTACACGGCCAGGTGTTTCTGGGTGGGTGCTAAGTGTCTGAGACCGGGATTCGATCTCCAGGTCTTCTCAACACTGGAGCCGGTGCTCTTACTCGCTGTGCTACCTGGCTGCCCCGCTTATAACACTCTTAATGTGGGTGGTACAAGTTATGTTTCCCTGTTTTACAGATTAGGAAAATGGGAATCAAAGCATGAAATGATTTGGCCACGGTCACACAGATTGGTAGTTAGTGGATTTGGGATTCATCTTAGGTATTCTGACTTCAAAGCCCAGTGTTCTTTCCACTATCCTGTATCCTGCTTATTTGATTCACTCCAATTTTCTCAAGCTTCAAGAAGGGTACCCCCTAAATTTTGATATCTGAGATTTTGTGTACCAACCCATTTGTATTCATTCTATCCAAACCTTTAATGATTCTTTAATTTCCCTTAATCTTTCCAGACATTTTAATCAATCAGTCAGTCAATACTTATTAAGCACCTGTTATGAAGTGCTAGGGATATACAAAGAGGCAAAAGATAGTCCCTGTCCACAAGGAGCTTACAATTGAATGGGGGGAGGGGACAGATGGACAATACGGAAACAAATATATACAAAGTGAACTATATATCAGATAAATAGAAGGTAATTAAAAGAGAGAACGCTTCATTTAGAAGGTGAGATTTTAGTTGAGACTTAAAGGAAACCATGGAAGTCAGTAGTTAGAGTGGTGCAGGGAGAGCATTCCAGGCATGGGGAATAGCCAGAGAGAGTGCCAGGAACCAAGAAAGGGAGTATCTTGTTCGTGGAACAGCCAGTTTCCCTGAATCAAAGAGTATGTATTGGGGAGTAAGGTATAAGAAGATGGGAAAAGTAGGAAGGGGGACTAGGTTATGAAGGGCTCTTAATGCTGGAGAATTTGATGTTTGATCCTGGAGGCAATAGGAATCCACTTTAATGAACATTCTGTGGACTCTAGTAGAAAAGAATAATGTGTTTAAGTCAAAAATGTTTGGTTTTGAAATTTATTTTGCTATTTTAAAAAAATGTTAAGCTTTTATTTAATATTTTATTTTCCCCCAATTACATGTGAAAAACAATTTTAACATTCATTTGAAAAACTTTGAGTTCCTGATCCAACCATTCTGGAGAGCAATCTGGAATTATGCCCAAAGGGCTATAAAAATGTGCATACCATTTGGCCCAGCAATACCACTTCTAGGACTGTATCCCCAGAGAGATCATGCAAGTGGGAGGAGGACCCATATGTACAAAAATATTTATAGCAGCTCTTTTTGTGGTGGCAAAGAATTGGAAATCAAAGGGATGCCCATCAATTGGGGAATGGCTAGCAAGTTGTGCTATATGAATGTAATGGAATACTATTGTGCTATAAGAAATGAAGAGTAGATGTACTTCATAATAACCTGGAGAGACTTATATAAATTGATGCTGACGGAAGAGAGCAGAACCAGGAGAACTTTGTACACAGTTACAGACACATTGTATGTATGGCGACTAACTTTGATAGACTGGGCTCCTCTCAGCAATGCAAGGTTATAAAACAACTCCAAAAGACTCCTGATGGAAAGGGATATCCACATCTAAAGAAAGAACGACAGAGTCAATGCAGATCGAAGCAAAATACTTACTCTTTCATTTTTTATTTTGTTTTGTTCTTTCTCATTGTTCACTCCATTGGTTATAATCCTTCTTTACGACTTGACTAATGTTTAATGTGAAGGTATTTGTAGATCCTATATTTGATTGCATGCTGCCATGGGAGGCACGAGAGAAAGGGGAAGAAAATTTGAAACTCAAGGGATTGTGGAACTGAATGTTCTGAACTAAAAGTAAATAAATAATTTTTTTAAAAAAAGAAAAAAAACCTTTGAGTTCCAGATTTTCTCCCTTCCTCCCTCCTCATCCACCCTCATTGAGAAGGCAAGCAATTCAATATAGGTTTTACATGTATAGTCATGTAAAACATATTCATGATAGTCATGTTGTGAAAGAATACAGACAAGAGCAAAAACTCAAGAGAAATAGTTTTGAAAAGTATTCTTCAATCTGTATTATTGTATCTTTTAATACAAATATGTTCTGTGTTCTCACTCTTTAGAATCATTTACTAAAAGGGACTTGATGAAAGTTAAGAAGTTGCCATCTTAACTCCTGCTTAGAACTCTTGTCCTCTTTGTATACCATGCCATGGCTTCTGAGATCGATGCAGAGCATGGGTCAAAGAGCTTGTCCTTTCAGCCTCACTTATTTCTGTTTGACACATTACCTGACTGGGAACATGGTGCATGGAAGAGTTAAAGGAAGCATTCAGTAATGAAAAAACACATGTTGACTGACTAACAGAATGATTTATACATTCCCCTTTATTAGTATGAAGCCCATTGTGGATAAGTTATGATATAGAATATTTCCTTAGTGTACAGATGATGAAGTTACAGTTTTATAGATTGAGTTGTTTTGATATAGTCTGGAGATTTGGATTAAGCTCTGGTGCTTGTAAAACAAGATTCTGTTGTATGTATATGCTAAATCAGGCAGTCATTCTGTGCACCTCTTTGGGAACTTATTTTATCGTCTTTGATGGTCATCTTCTAATTTTGGGGGTTTTTTTGTAGCTAAAGTGAAAACATCTTTGGGAACCCTTATAAATGACTTATCCAAGGACATAAGTTTAGAAAGAAAAAAAATCAGGACTTAGGTCAGAGGAGGGGTTAATGGAGGTGACTAAAGAGTGGGCAGAGTAAAACATAATGGTAGTGGATAGTATAGAAACATTTTTTAAAAGGGGGATCAACACAGTACCCCCTCAGTATGTTCAGCATGGCAGAGAGGGTGAAACAAATTGTAAATAGAGAAGCATAAGATTTAGCAAGGAAGAGGTCATTTGTGAACCTAGTAGAAACTCTTTCAGTGCAGTTTTAAGGATAGAAGAAATTGTAGGGGAAAGTTTCTTACAGAGGGAATTAGTGGTGGGGCAATGGTAGTAACTCACCTATGTCTACTTAACTAAAGAAGCACTGAACTGAAGGGTAGCACATGTCATTTAACTCTGACTTATCCTTTCAAGTGATGGGAAACATGAGTGTGAGATGTCCTCAAAGTCTTCATGCCATTTCAAACTTTCAGATGCAACCTATATTTGAAGAGCCATTTTTTAAAAAAGATTATATGTATGTAGGCATTATACTTGTGGATTTTTGTTTAACTTAATTTAGCCAATTGCCAAATTTAGTTTGCCTTCCATGAGAACCTACATAATACCAGTAGGAGGAATAAGGCTGGAAGTGTTCTGGAGGACAAAAGAAAACCATGTGGGACCCTGCTTTGGCTGTAGAAAATCCTCATTCATAATGAATAGAATTTGCAGTTACTATCATAGCTGAGTTCTTCACTTTATAGATAATCACTTTTGGGTTTCGAAACAGGCAGAAGGAATCTAGAAAATTGAACTAGACAATATGGAAGTTATACTGGGGTTAGGTTTATTTGGCCTTGTTTATTCTTTGAGGCTTGAAAAAGGTGCACAGCAAATGCTTTTTGATTGCCTATCATATGCTTAGAATTGAGAAGGCTACAAAGATGTATTAGATGTAGTCATTACCCTCAATTAGCTTCAAATTTAATAGATACATTTAAAAAATCATTAATATGAGTTTACATATTCATATTGCCCAGTGAGTGCTACATAGAAGAATTATATGATTTCAGAGGAGAGGAGAGAGTCTCATGAATTAGGTTGGACAATAGGCTATTGGACAGGTAGGCGTTGGCAAAGAAGGTAACATACAAACTTGGCCTTAAATGATGGGTGACAACATCCATATAGGAAGAGAGAAAGAAGAAATGAACTTCAGTCAATGAAAAAGCATGTACAAAACCTCAGAAGCCCCAGTATAAGAGGCTTCTTTGGCCTACTGTCATAGAGAATGTCCAACATAAATTCCATGGAAAAGGGGTGCCCTATTGGATAGCAAAGTCCTCCAGATGCTCTTATATGTGAATGGCATGGTACAGATTGACTTAAACTTTGCAATATCGCACATGATTCTAAAATAGTTCCATAATCACTAAAAAGAATTCACTTTATCAGCACAGGAAAAATTAAGTGCATGAAGAATGTTGCTCAGTAATTTTTCAGTTGTGCCTGACTCTTTATGACCCCCATTTGGAATTTTCTTGGCAAAGATGCTGGAGTGGTTTGTCATTTCCTTCTCCAACTCATTTTACAGAGGAGGAAGCTGAGGCAAACAGGGTGAAGTGACTTGCCCAGGATCACGTAGTTAATAAGTGTCTGTGACCAGATTTGAACTCATCAAGGTGAATCTTCCTGACTCAAGGCCCAGTGCTCTATCCATTGTGCCACTTACCTGTCCTGAATTAAGAATACCTACAACCCAAACTATGATAGACAGTTAGATGGACAACCCATTTTGGTATCTGGGACAGAAACTATAAGGAAATACAGTAAGCTGGTCCTAGAATTGAACAGGAGGAGGAGAATGGACTGGATTGCGTTTTGGAAATTGTGCAGTGCTTTTAATGACCCCAAGGTTGTCCCTGAAACAAACTCCAATCTTTTTAACACTAATTCTGGCAATGCTAGATTGCTGTGAGTCATGGAATGCCAGTCTCCAAAGAATTAAAGTCAGGGGTCACTCAAAGGGCAGAAGCATGTGGTAAGCGTGGGCAAGCCTTAACACACTTTAGACCTGGAATTGATTAAAAGCATATAAAAGATGTCATCAGAGAGACTTCTTATTGGAGGAAAAAGTCTGATCATGTAGTAAGAACAAGGCTTAAGTAGCAGACAGCCTGGGAGCTCCTGTGGATATCTGCCCAACATCAAGAGATATAAAGGAAGGTACCTGTCATACTGGGTAAATCCTTAGTGAAAGATTTATAGGAGAGCATGGACAAGTGTCTGACAAGATGAACTACAGACTGCACCATTAGAAGGAAGACACACTGTAGGGAGATCACAGATTTCTTAAAGTGTGCAAGGGATAGATCTATCTGAAAGGCATGGAGGGATTGTGTAGAGGAGTAGTGGAAAATGAATGTGGAAAGATAGGTTGAGAACATATGGCAGGAGAATAATGATTTTGTACCTGTTACTGAAGGATCATGATTATGTAAGCACTGTAGGCATATGATCATGGTTGAAAGTTTCTGAGCAGGAAAGGAATGTAATGAAAATATTTTGGGCAAACCATCCTGTGTCCATGTGCAGGGTGGATTGGAATGAGCAGAGAAGAAAGGGAAACCACTGCCATATTCCAGTTTGAGAGATGATTGAGGAACTAAACAACAGTGAGGGCAATGGGGATGGATAGACAATATAGAGATCTCTAAGAATTCATTAGAAGGACTTGATGACTCATATTGAAGGCAGTAGAGAGAAGGATCAGAGATCCACTAAGGGGCTTTCAGGCTAAGGGGATTGAGAGAATTTTTGAATAGAAAAAAGACCTTAC
Source organism: Petaurus breviceps papuanus (assembly GCF_028583685.1). Classification (NCBI taxonomy): domain Eukaryota; kingdom Metazoa; phylum Chordata; class Mammalia; order Diprotodontia; family Petauridae; genus Petaurus; species Petaurus breviceps. The sequence continues at coordinate 11,749 of NW_027186273.1, read as the reverse complement.
TAGTTAGCTAGTTCAACTTTTGATCCTACAAAGATATCCCTTCATAGAATTTCTATTTTATATTTACTAAAGCTGAAAATGCCTAATGAGGGCTCTGTCAGCAGCACTTAGCTCTAGAGGAAAGACCAAGGAACAAGCATAGCTGGTTGTAACATTAATGGGATTTAAGATTGTCCCTTATGAGGAGCCCATTAAGGGAAACTTGCATAGAGGAGGCTTGCTTGTGGGAAGGCTTTCACACCTTTTGTTAATTTCTAATTAGTCACTGAGTCATGAGGGTTATGATGCTGTCAGACTCTAAAAAGAGGTATATATACTCTGAAGTTAGCATTTTGTTTTGGGGGCTCACTCATTGGAAGAATGTTCTTGTGATTTGATCAGATGAGACTCTGGGTAGCTGTTAAGGAGCACCTCCCCCCCACTTTGAAAAACCCAGATGTTGGTACTTCTCTCTCTGGATGTATGTATTGCCTTGGTCAGACAGTTGGATCTGTCTGTTAATCTGTGCTAATTTCTCAGACAATTAGAAGTTGTCTTCTTGTCTTTATTTCTCTGCTTGTATTTTCTCCATTTTCTTTATTTGGATTTTCTCTGAAGTTCAGGGTGCAGACATTCCCCTGAACTAATGAATGTAATTAAAAAGATTGTTGGCCCCTTGAACAGCTATCTGTCCTAGTAAAGCAGAACCTGTGGTAGCAGCCATCCTGGTTATGCCATTGTGGTTGCTGATACACTGATAGGGCCCAGGTTGTCATTGTTGTTCAAGTTGTTAAGTGGGATTTTCTGTCTGTGGGGTTTTCTTGCCCAGAATCACCCAGCTAATATCTGAGGCCATATTCGAACTTGGGTCCTCTTGACTCAAGTGTACACACTATCTCCACTGAGCCACCTATAGCTGCCTCCAAGGCAAACAGAAGCTAAGTGACTTGCCCAGGGTCACATAGCTAGTAAATATCTTAGGCCAGATTTGAACTTAGGTCTTCCTGACTCCACTGAGCCATCTATCTGCCTCAGAGCTCAGATAGACAATACTAAACTAGATATAATAACATAGCTTTGTGAACTCTTTCTCTCCCTTCCCCCCCCCCGCCCAAACATACACCCATGAATACTCCCCACATACCACAGTGATGACAGGAGAGGAGACCCAAGGCCAGTGCTATGTGTGCTGCTGCCCAGTATCTCTCAGTTTACTAAGATTTCTCTTTCCATCCCCACTAAAGATTCACTTCTCCAGCTCTCACTAAATAGTCTGTTCCCATCAATTAACATACTTCCTATTTACCCATACTATGCACCACTAAATAATGGATGATCTCTGTCTCCACTAACACACTTACATTTCATCAGTTTTCTTACTTCCTGGCAGCCCTCATGGTCCATGAATAAGTGACTTGAAGGACATTTCCTTGTCAGCTCTTCATTCATTGTCCTTATTGGCAGAAAGAATTTTCCTTTCGTTTTATATGGGGTGGAGCACCTGTTTCCCTTTCTACCTGCCTCTTGCCTGGTACATGATAGGTAGGTTATTTACCCTTGTTTGATTATTTCTGGTGAAGTCTGGAATGTTGAGAGGGGGATCATTGAGAAATCATGGAAAATAGTAGAAGTGCCAGAAAATTTAGTGATGGATAAATGTTTTAACTTTTAAAAAGAGGAAATAAATAGGTTTTGAAAACTGTGGGGTGGTCAAGCTTTATTTTCATCCATAATATATTTCTTAGGCAGTTTATTAAACAGGTGACTTATAAACACTAAGAATTGCTGGTTGTGAAGAATGAGCCAGCAGTGTGTTCATGAATCATGTCATGCCAGAACCATCTTCCCTTTTTATTAGAGTAGCTCTATGATACACTGATACATCTTTAATAACTGGAGCTGAAAAAAATAATGCGACATCTTTTTAGGCTCAATATGCATTAACATTTTCTCCGTCACTCTCTTATGTCTAGACAATCATAAGAACAATAAATTAAGCCCTGATTTCTAGTGTTTGACAATTTCTGAGGTGCAAATGCTCACTTTAAATTTAATAAACAATTCTCACTAGTAGGTAGGAGCTGGCTCCAGCACACCCCTGGTTATTTGGCTTGTTGTGATAGTAATGGAATATAAAGATTCCCCTGTATTGGCTTGGTTTTCAAATTGATTGTGTTAAAACCCAGAGCTTGTTAATCCCACCTGTGGGATGGACTTGTTGATGTGAAAAGAAAGTCCTAAACTGGGAGGAGCTGGTGATTTGGAGAGACAAGAGAGAGGCAGAAGAACTTTTTGGAAGCAGCACCTTGTGGAGGCAGAGAGACTGAGAGAATTGCTGGGGGCCACTTTGAATTGCCGTGGACTTTTGAGACCTGCCCCCGGAGCTGCCAAGGATTGAGGAGACATGGCTGTTTTGCTGGTACTTTGTCTGTTTTGATGTTGTTTTGCCAGATTTGTTCACTTGCGAAAGACAGTCCTTTTGTTGAAGAAGTCCTGGAACCTGGCTGTTGGCTAAAGAGCTCCTGAGACTGTCCTGCAGACAGAGAGTGAATACTGTCCACTGGTGAAGGACAGTGCTGTTGTTGCAGGGGTCTGGAGACTTTCCTGCAGACAGAATGAATACTGTCCACTGGTGAAGGACAGTGCTGTTGTTGCAGGGGTCTGGAGACTGTCCTGCAGACAGAGTGAATACTGTCCACTGGTGAAGGACAGTGCTGTTGTTGCAGGGGTCTGGGAACCTTTCTGTTGGTTCAGAAGCTCTGAAGAAGGATTTTCTTGTTGTATGCTTACAGAAATCCTGAGAGAGGGTTTTGCTAATGTTTTCAGGGGTTCTAGGACTGTTCTACAGACAGAGGATGAATTAATGAAGAGACTGGCAATGTATCTTGTGGCCTTGCTAAACCTTGTCTCCCCAGGAACTAAGATTGCTGAGAACTTGCCTGGTGTCAAGATGAAGAAAAGACCTCCATTTGGGTATTAAGTGCTGTGCTTAAACTTGATGTAACTCTGGGGTAGATTCAATTGTGATCCAGGGGTGGGGAACTTTTGGCCTTTTTGTGCTCTGTGATTGAACAAATGAAGGTACTTTACTTATGTTTGGAAACTAATCTCCATTTGAGAAGAGGGGCTTTGTGGTGGACTAAATGAAGGTACAGCCTAGGGGTGGAGTAGTACTTAGAACAGGGACTTTGTAATTGATTGAATGATTGGAAAGTCCTGGGGTGGGGTAGTACTTGGAGATTATTTAATCTCACTTAGTAAATGCTGTATTTTGAATGATGTCATGTTTTGATCTTCTCTGTTTTTGGTTTGTCACTCAATAAAATGGAGAGCACCTATGCTGGTATTCTGAACTTGGGAAGTTGCCTTTCCTTGGCATTACATTACACTTGTGGATCAAGGGGATTGTCATGAACATAGAGTCTATCTTGATTTCAGATGTGGTTTTAGAAACGCACCCATGATGCTCTTATGGACAAAATGAAGATAAAAGGATAAATGAAGCTACAACATGGCAAATTTGTAGGTGGTTGAACAACTAATACCGTAGAAGTGAATCATATTTTGAACTATTAAAGACCTAGAAGGAAGCATGTAGTGTGGCCTGGTCTTGTATTTGGCATAGTAATCAGTTCCTTGTTACTGGAAATGCAGACAGAATGACTGTCTGTCAAGCATGTTATAAAGGGAATTCTTCATTTGGATGGTAAATTAAAGTGAAAGCTCTCTAAAACCTTTAAACTCCTGTCTCACTGATTTCTGTATGATTTTACCTTCTAAGCTCAGGTCATTCCATTATTGGTAGGCTTCAGTTGGTAAGGAGTTCTTCCTTATGTTGAATTCAGGTCATGTCCCTTTAACTTCCACCCATTCGTTCCAGTTTCCTTGTGGGATCAACACAAAACTCATCTGTGCCCTTTTCCACATGGCATCCATTCAGATATTTGAAAACAGCTATCAAGTTTCCCCTTCATCTTCCTCCAAGCCAAACATCCCTCTGTCCCTTCAACTGCTAAGATGAGATACACACACGTCAGTATCTTTATTAAAATATGGAGTCTAGAACTAGACATAATGTGTACTCTAAATGTCTGGTGCATCAGAGAGTGGAATTGTTCTATCCTGAATGCTCTAGGTAGTTACAGTCAGCCTAAGAACCCATTAGATTTTGTAGCTGCTGCATCACGTAGCTTTTGCTCATGGGGAATTAAAGCCTGTAACCTTTCTGTAGCCCTCTTAGATTCTTTGAAAGCCACACATGTTTGTTTGTTTTTGTTGTTCAGTCATTTCAGTCACATCCTTTTCTTCGTGAGCCCATTCTTGGCAAAAATACTGGAGTAGTTTGCCATTCCCTTCTTTGTTAATTTTACAGATGAGGAAACTAAGGTAAACAGCATGAAGTGACTTGCCCAGGGTCATACAACTAGTGTCCGAGGCCAGATTTGAAGTTGGGAAGATGAGTCTTCCTAACTCCAGTCATTCAATAAATGCTTGTTGAGTGAATGAATGAAAGCCAGGTCAGCTCTAACTGTGAAGGCAATTTAAAAAAAAATCATGAATTTAGGATTTTATATTTGTCTTGATTAAATTTTATATTTGTAATCTTTGTATTTATCATATGAGTTACCCCCTGGGAATTTTGCCTAGTATAAATGTGATACACTTATTTTCTACATTTCCATCTAAGCATTTAGAACTAAATGGGTGAAAAAATTATTATATTTTTTATATGCACTGGGAAATAAGATATACAGGCACTGGGGTATGGAGATCCATCTTGCCCTATGGGAAAGTCAGAGGGGGAATAGGTGAGGATATAGGAGAGAGAAGATTGGGGGAGGGAGTATTCAGTGGGATCGCTGTTCTGGGGTGGCAGGAAAGACGGGGAGAAAATTTGTAACTCAGAATCTTGTGGAAATGAATGTTGTGAACTAAAAATAAACATAAAATTAAAAAAATTAATTGGGTGGCAATCTCTGAGCTCCCACTGGTTTAGAGTGAGGGCTGCCCCAAGTATAGAGCCAGCCTATATAAATTTGCTCTGAATAAGTAGATAATTCAGATGTTCTTAGGAAGTCCTATCTATATAATTCTCCCAGGGCTAGAGCAGGTTTGATTCCTTATTAAGTTATCACCTGGGATTTAGGAATTGTCTTGTGTCCAGAAATTACTTGATGTGAGGCTCTTCAGTGAGATGATATTTCTGTGTCAATTTCAAATCAAATCAACAAGCATTATACTTAGTGCTTAATAAATGTTTATTGATTGATGACAATTTATAAAGCAACTATTCTGTTCTAGGTCCTAGGCTAAGAACTGGAAATACAGATTATGGCCCAAAACTCTCAAGGATCTCACACTCTAATAGGGGCGACAACATGTAGATAACTGTGTACAAACAAGATAGATGCAGGATAAATTGGAAATAATCAGAGCAAAGGCACTAGCATTAAGGGAGATTAGGAAAGGCCTTTTAAAGAAGGTGAGATTTTAGCTGGGACTTGAAGAAAGCCAGGAGGTAGAGCTGAGAAGGGAGAGAATTCTGGGCTTTGGGGAAAGGCCAGTGAAAAGGAACAGGATTGGGAGATGAATGAATACTTTGGTCCCTTCTTAGCTTTTAGTTTTGGTATCTAGGTTGGTTTTCCCTACCTCTGTGGACAGGGATCCTGGTCCCAATACTCATCCCACCTGCTTAAGCCAGTGCAGTAAATCCCAGTGTCAGAGTGATGATGGTTATAATATATTTATGTGATTTCCAGAGAGTTTGTGGCAGCATAGGAGTTAAACCCAATGTCAGAAAGACCTGTAATCGGGTATTGCCTCTGAGCTGTATTGATTGTGTGACCCTGGGCAAATCACTTAATTTCTCAGTACTTTCGGCCAGAGACTTCCTGAAATGCTGCTTGAAAGGGGTTAAAATCTGACTAAGAAATATTTACCAAGATAAATAAAAATAAAATAGAACATAGATAACATTGAAATGTGGATTTCTAAGTCAGCATTCAGCCAGCAGGGATCCTTATGTAAGGTTTAGAGGCCTCCTGTTTCTATTTGATTTGGTGTCACTATTCAGAGAAGGACCTTACCAGCATTAGTAAAGGGATTATTACTTATACCAATGAAATCACAGGTGTCTACAAAGTTTTTTTCTTTTTTTTTAATGCTTTATTAACTTCTAATTTACATCATTCGTTTCCGCCAGATTTTGAGTTACAAATTTTCTCCCCGTTTTTCCCCCACTCATCCCCCCAAAACAGCAGTCCCACAGGATATCCCCACCTCCAATCTGCTCTCTCCCATATTTTCTCCCATACCCGTTTCAACTTTTCCAGTGGATCTCTATGCCTCAGTGCCTGTATATCTTTTTTTTCTTAATAACATGTAAGATGGTATTAATAATAGTATATATATATATATATATATACACACATATATATATTTGAATATTTGATTTTAAAACTTTCAATTCCAGATTCATTCCCTTCCCCCCCTGCCACCCACCCCCACTGGGGAGACAAGCAGTTCAGCATAGGTTGTACATGTGCGGCTAATGCAAAACAATAACATAGTAGATGTATTGTAAAAGACTGATTATATTTCCCTCCCTCCTATCCCACCTCCCACTTGTTCTATTCTCTACTTTGATCCTGTCCCTTTTAAAAAGTGGGTGCTTCCAACTTCCCTCCCCCTCAGCCCGCCCTCCCTTCCATCATCCCCCCTCACATCCCCTTTCCCCCCTATTCTCCTGGAGGGTGAGGTCCCCTATTTAGTGTGTATTTCCCTCCCTCCTCAAGCCAGATTCAATAGGAATAAGGTTGACCCATTCCCTTTTGCCTTCCTATTCTTCCCCTCCATTGTAACCATTTTCCCTTGCCTCTTCTGTATGAGATAGTTTGCCCCACTCTGTCTCTCCCCATCTCCTCTCATTATATTCCTCTCACCTCTTAATTTCACCTTTTAAGTATCATCCCTTCCTGTTAAATTGGTCCCGTGCCCTCTATCTGTGTATACTTGTAAACATATATACACACATTCACATATGTATTCATATGCCCGCATACCCTCATATAAAGACATATATATACACACACACACACACACATATATATATATTTCTAATCCCTTCAACTACTGAGAAAAGTTTCATAAGTTACAATTATTGTTTTTCCATGTAGGAATGTTAATAGTTCAACTTTGGCCAGGTGGCTCAGCAAGCAAGAGCACCGGCCCCAGTGCCGGGACGACCCGGATCAAATCCAGGCCCAGACACCCAGCACCGCACCCAGAAACAACAACAGGCCGTGTAACCCCGAGCAAGCCACTCAACCCCGATTGCTTTAAACAAAAAAATAGTTCAACTTTGATAAGTTTCTTATGATTTCTTTTCCCTGTTTACCTTCTCATGCTTCTCTTGCTTCTTGTATCTGAATGTCAAATTTTCTATTCAACTCTGGTTTTTTCAGCAAGAATGCTTGAAAGTCCTGTATTCCACTGAATGACCATATTTTCCCCTGAAACATGATACTCAGTTTTGCTGGGTAGGTGACTCTTGGTTTTAATCCCAGCTCCCTTGACCTCCGGAATATCACATTCCAGGCCCTTCGATCCCTCAGTGTAGAAGCTGCCAGATGCTGGGTTATCCTGATTGTGTTTCCACAATATTCAAATTGTTTCTTCCTGGCTGCTTGTAATATTCTCTCCTTAATCTGGGAATTCTGGAACCTGGCTATAATATTCCTAGGAGTTTTCTTTTTGGGATCTTTTTCAGGAGGTGATTGGTAGATTCTTTCAACCTCTGTTTTGCCCTCTCGTTCTAAAACATCAGGGCAGTTTTCTTTGAGAACTTCCTGGAGGATGCTTTCCAGGCTCTTACTTTGGTCATGGCTCTCAGGCAGTCCAATAATTTTTAAATTATCTCTCCTGGATCTATTTTCCAGGTCAGTGGTTTTTCCCATGAGATATTTCACATTGCCTTCTATTCTTTCATTTGTTTGGATCTGTTTGACAGCATCTTGATTTCCCATAAAGTCATTAGCTTTCATTTGCCCCAGTCTAATTCTGAAGCAATGATTCTCCTCAGTGAGCATTTGAGATTCTTTTTCCATCTGGAAAATTCGACTTTTTAAGGCATTCTTCTCCTCATTGCCTTTTTGAGCCTCCTTTGCCATTTGAGTCAGTCTGTTTTTTAAGGTATTATTTTCTTCAGTCAGGCTGTTGACTCTCATTTCATAATTTTCTTGCATTGTTCTCATTTCTCTTCCCAATTTTTCCTCCACTTCTCTTATCTGCTTCTTAAGGTCCTGTATGGCCTGTAACCAGCTTGTATTTTCCTTTGAAGCTTTTGGTGCAGGAGTTCTGACTTCACTGATTTCCTCCTGTTCCATGCCTTGCTCCTTCTTATCCCCAAAATAGGAGTGTAATGTTGGAATCTTCTGTCTGCTTTGTTTCCTTTGCCTGCTCATTTTGCCACTCAGTGATTTGACTTTTGGGCTTTTTGCCACAGTAGGACTCTGCCACCAGACAGGGGAGTTTTCGTCCCAAACGCTGGGGTTTTCTCAGCTGCCAGAGGTATTAGATGGGTGCCCTCTCTGAGGTCTCCACACGCTCTGGCAAGCTGGACACACACCCCAGGACCTCCACCCTAGACTGCAATCCAGATCCAAGCAGGTTAAAGCAAGAGCGATTACCCCTCAGACTGGTGCTTGGCCCCCCTACACTCTGCAGGCCAGGAGCTGAAGCCGCCACGTGGTGCTGGCTGGCTGTGCTGGCGTCTCAGCGGTTTCTCGCCCTGGGGGTAAAAGCCACGCACTCCCACTTACTGGGTCCCAAAGTCCAGACTGCACTAGACTCTCACCTTGTCCTTCGCATGTGTGTATTGATAAATCTGGAAACGGCCACAGCTGCTGCAGATCTGGAGTCCCTCTGGCTGGCGGCTGGTCAGGTCCGCCCTGGGGCTAAAGCCTCAGCGTGGTGCTGGGCTAGGCTCCCAGAGCGTTGTGCTGGCCGATTCCTACCAGCCTGCCGGGCTGTTCTCAGCGGGAGGTTAGCTTCTCTGTGTCATTTTGTGGGTTCTGCAGCTCCAAAGTTTGTTTAGAGTCCCCTTTTTACATGGATTAGGGAGGGTGGAAGCCAGAGCCGCGGGAGGGTCGTGCTTCTACTCCGCCATCTTCAAGTTTTTTTTTTTAGTATGTATTCCTATTTGTTTCTTAATATCGCAAGATAATTTTTGCAAATGATATATATATTTTTTCATTTTACAGTTGAGGAAACAGTACAGAACAGATTAAATGACTTTTCTAGGATCATACTGTTTGCTTACTATGGCTGAGAACTTTTTCCAATAAACAATCTTTATCACTGCTTATTTATTGCTTCCTACTCTAGGATAACAAGGAATGTGGCAAATGTGATCCTGAAACACAGCCTATTCTGCAATATTTTCTTCATTTAGTCATGGCTTGCTATTGATTCACTTGTATATATGTATTGCTGAGTGAGTCAAGGCCAAGGGAGCACGAGTCTTTTATGTAACTTAAAAATTATTGATACTTTTTCAAAAAAGAAAAATTGTCAGTCACTTCCAAATATACACCCTTTCTGACCCATCACCCAGCAGTGAACTTTTCCTTGAAACAAGGTGAAATAGTTAAGCAAAAATAACTGATAATGGGTGACCCTCATCTGAAAAACGCAAGCAACATTTTATCATACATATACTGTGACTAGGGGAAGTATGTTTCATTATCTTTTCTCTAGAGTTCAACTTCCTTACCTACTCACACTTAGATTACTCTAGTAATTCTGTACATTGTTCAACTGATTCTTCTTACTTCACTACATCAGTTCATAAGTCTTTCCTTGCTTCTCTGAATTCTTCATAATTGTCATTTCTTACTACACAATACTATTGCATTCTGTTCACAAAATATAGTTTTTTTCCCCAGCCATTCTGCAGTCTGCAATCACCATTTTGTTTCTAGTTCTTTGATACTACAAAAAGTGCTGTTATGAGTTTTCTGGTGTATACAAAGAAATTTTGTTGTGTTTTTTTTTTTTAACCTCCTTGAGGCATAAGACCATGGGTGGAATTATTGCATCAAAAAGTATGAATGTTCAGTCACTTTTTCTTGAATAATTCCAAATTCATGTCCAGATTAGTTGGATCATTTCACAGTGTGCTCCTGTCCCTTTTTTCTCATAGCCTCACAGCACAACCCCTATTATTCCTATTTTTTCATTATCTTTGCCAGTTGTATGATATGAGGTAAAACATCAGAGTAGCTTCATTTGTATTTCTCTTACTATTAGTGATTTGTAGCATATTTTCATATGATCAGTTATAATTTCCATCTTTTTTTTGGAAACAATTTGTTATAGCCATTGATCTCTTAGGGAATGACTTTTGGTATTATATGCATGTATATATATATATATATATATATATATATATGTGGCTTCACATCAAGGAGGTTAGGGGCATGGTGCCCTTATGATCAGGAAAATCCATGTAAAAAATTTTGTTCCTCCTTTCATATCAGAGAAGAAGTCTTTTGGCTTTGCGGATTTCCTTCTCTTTTTAAGTTAGAATATTTGTAAAATTTGGCACACCAGCTTTTTTATGAAAGAGACATAGTTAAGTGTTCTTTTAAAACAGTTTTCCTCTCACCTGGTGCCTAGATGTTTGAACTCTGAAGCATTCTTCTATCTTTTTTTCAGTTATAAAGCTCTTTCTCTGACTCCTATAGTATACCTGAAAAAAATTTATAAGGATCAGGACTATTGGTTTAGAACTGTAAGTTGGTTATCAAGTCTAACCTTCTCATTTTATAGATGGAGAAACTAGGACTCAGAGAAATGGAATAATGCTGCTTTGCAGCTAGGTGGCACAGTGGATAGAGTGCCGGACCTAAAGTCAGGAAGATTCATTCAAATCCAGCCTCAGGTACTTACTAGCTGTGTGACCCTGGGCAAGTCACTTAACTCTGTTTGACTCAGTTTCCTCATCTGTAAAATGAACTAGAGAAGGAAATGGCAAACCACTCTAGCATTTCTGCCCAGAAAACCCCAAATGAAATCACGAATAGTCCAACACAACTGCAAATTCATTACATTTTCCAAAGAACTCTTAACTGGTAATTGAAGGCCTATCTTCTAGTCCTGGCCCTGCCACTGACTTATTCTATCTCTGGGCCTTACTTTTCCTCTGTTACATGAGAGGGTTGGAATGAAGGGACTCTAGTACTTCCTGGCATTGATATTGTAAACTTTTGGATTGAAATACAGATTCATACAAAATTTTGGATCAGTGAATTTCAGTCTAGTTTGTTTTATTGAACATGCAAACTAATGACAGTATTGGTGCAATTTTTTTAGCCTTGTTGACTATCTCTTCCATTTATTTATGCTGGCATTCATAAACTGTTTGACAGATGGTTTACTCTGGGGGGATAAAAGGGATACCATGCCCATACCTACATTCTACCAGATTCTGGCCTCCAAAAAAGAATTTGACCTTGCATAGCATTGCAGGTCCAGGTCTTAATCCTTTTAAAAATACTGGGTAGAACATGTTTCAGCATTATGAACACATACTATGTCCTCATGCCTGTATGGCCTGGTACCAAATACAAGTCTTTGATGAAAACAAGGTCAAGGCCACTGTCTAGAAACTTCCATCTGCTTTGTTAGTAGTCAATAAATAAGCACTCTTTTGTGTTCAGGCCGGTTCAGATTTGCCTAACCATGCCATCATTCAGGCCATATTTTTCTA
>NW_027186272.1:21724-44977 GCF_028583685.1 Petaurus breviceps papuanus | reverse complement strand
TTCCTTCTCTCCCTCCTTCCTTCTCTCCCTCCTTCCTTCTCTCCCTCTTTCCTTCTCTCTCTCCCTCCCTTCCTCTCTCCCTCCCTCCCTCTCTCCCTCTCCCCCTCCCTCCATCCCCCTCTTCCCCTCCCTCCCTCCTTCTCTCTCTGTATCTGTTTCTCTCTGTCTGTCTGTCTGTCTGTCTGTCTGTCTGTCTCTCTCATATTTCACCAGTTTTGCCTCTGGTATTATGCTGTATTTTTGAATCCTTTGCCAAATCCCAACTCTGATTTATTTCCACAATCAACCTCCTCTGCTCCCATTCAAGTGTTGCTGAAGGAAGCCAAAGGAAGTCATGAAACTGATAGAGATGATCAGATCTCAACCAGGCCCTCACTGTAGCAAGATAACCGTCTATTGTTTCCTGATTGAATTTCTGTCCCACTTCCTACTGGGAGAGGCAGCATGACTTAGTAGATAAATAACTGGCCTTGAAGCCAGGAAATTGTTGTTGTTATTGTTCAGTCATTTTTTAATCACGTCTGACTCTTCCTGACCCTATTTGGGGCTTTCTTGGCAAGGATACTGGAGTGGTTTGTCATTTCCTTCTCCAGCTCATTTTACAGATGAGGAAACTGAGGCAAACAGGGTTAAGTGACTTGCCCAGGGTCACACAGTTAGTGTGTGTCTGAGGCCAGATTTAAACTCAGGTCTTTCTCACTTAAACAGGTCTTTCTCACTCCAGACCCAGCACTTTATCCACTGTGCCACCTGGTTACCCTAAACCTGGGTTCAAGTCCCACTTCTGACCCATACTATGTGACCCTGGGTAATTCCCTTCACTGAACCTGTGGTAACCAAACTCAAATAGAAACAAATCCTTGGGGGCAGCTAGGTGGTGCAGTGAATAGAGCACCAACCCTGGAGTCAAGAGGACCTGAGTTCAAATCCCTGGGGTCAGGAGGACCTGAGTTCAAATCCCTGGAGTCAGGAGGACCTGAGTTCAAATCCCTGGAGACAGGAGGACCTGAGTTCAAATTTGGACTCAGACACTTAACACTTACTAGCTGTGTGACCTTGGGCAAGTCACTTAACTTCAATTGCCCTGCCTTCCCCCTTCCAAAAAGAAAAAAAGAAAGAAACAGATCCTTGGGGCAGGTGTGTTGACTTAGAAGACTGAAAAGTTAACCTTTTCTATGTTTTATTGTATTTTTATTTATATTTGTTAAACATTTCCCAATTGCATTTCAATCTGGTTTAGCTATGAGAGTGTTACAGGCCCAGTGAGTTTGATACCTCTTACTCTGAGCAATTCCCTAGTACTATAAGTTATGTTGACAGAGAGTTTTCTCTCCCATGCCATTGAAATCAGAGGTTTAACTCCTATCCATAAAGGGATTGTTCCACACTTTCTCTTCTCAGGTTTTTCCCCCTCCCTGTCCATCCTCATCCCCCTCCACTGCTGGTCCAGCATTCCCACATTCCATCCTTCCCAGTAAGAACCTTGGCTTACTTTGCTGAGAAAAAAAGGGCCTTTTGAGTTCCTTCTTCTCTCGTTTTCTGCAGCTTACAACCCCTTGGTATCATTCTATACTATGATCCTGCCCTTTCCTGTCATCTTGAACAGATTGCCTCTACTACTATTCTTCCTCTCTCTCTCATTTTTAGTCTCTTCCACTCTACTGGTTCCTTCCATACTACCTACAAACACAAGTTTTACCCATCCTTAAAGTGAACAAAAACCCCTCCCTTGCTCCTGCCATCCCTACAATAGGATGTCCTACATACCTTCCTTTTCCTCAGACTCTTTGAAAAAAGCTTTTTATGCTTATTGCCATCTTTCTTCTTTTGTTCACATCTTTTTTTTTTTAATTATTTTTGAAGGCAGCTGGGCTTAAGTGACTTGCCCAGGGTCACACAGCTAGTAAGTCTTGTTCACTCCTAAGTCCTCTCCAAAGCAGTTCCTGACCTCATCACTCAAAAGAAAGTGCCCTTTCTAAGTCACCAATGATCTCCGTATCCCCAAATCTAATAATTTTTTTTTCTTGATCCTAACTTGACCTCTCTGCAGCATGACACTGCTGACCACTTGTTTTCTCCTTGGTTACTTGTTCCTCTCTGAGTTTTTCTGCCATGGCTTTTTCTTGGTTCTTTTTCTACCTCTCTGACTGCATCATCACCTGTGTCACACTCGTCAAATGTGGGTGTACTCCAGGACCTTTACCTGGGCCTTCTTCTCTTTTCTCTCTGAAGTCTTATACTCATCAGCTTCTGTGGGTTCAGTTATTGCTTATGCAGATGATTCTTAGATTTATTTATTCAACCCTTATCTCTTTCCTGTGTTCCAGTTCAACATCAGTAAATGCCTCTTGGGTGTTTTGAAATGAATGTTCCATAAGTTCCTCAAATTCCCGATGCCCAAAATAATATCTTTTTATCCTTGTCCCAAGCCCATCTTTTTCTAAACTTCTCTATGTCTGCTGAAGGTCCACCATCCTTCTAGTCACCAGGGCTTCTAATTTCATTGTCATTTCTGATTACTCATATCTAACACTCACCCTATGTATCTGCTGAATCATGAATCTATGAATCAGCTGCTGAATCTTGTTTCTGTCCCCACCATTACTCTTGAATATATCCCCTTTCTGCTTGCATGACCACCTCCTCATTTCAGGTCATCATTGCCTGGATTATTCTAATAGCCTTCAAAATGGTCTCTCTGGCTCTGATCTTCTAGAATCTACAACTGCCTAATCTAACCTACAAATCCAGTCTACAGTTGCCAGAATGATTTTCCTATGTCTCGCCTTGCACAATAAATTTTAGCGGCTCACGATTATATCCAGGATAAAATATGAATTCCTCTGTTTGGCATTTAGAGCTCTTTACAACCCAGCCCTATCCTATCTTTTAACCTTATTACACCTTATTCTCCCTTCTATGGCCCAGCCATACTAACCTTTAAAAAATTTTTTTTATTATGAATTTGAGAGTTCATAATTTCCACAAAGTATACATCAGATTTTAAATGGTAGTACCAACACTGCCCTTATTTATATCCCTTCTGAACTTTCTTTTTTCTGCTTTCTGTATTTTTTAAAATGTTTCACTGGCACTTTTTAAAAATCACTATGATTACCCCATACTGTCCCTACCCCAAGATATTCTCTCCTTCTTCTCCAATTAAAACCTTCCCTTGTGACAGATAAATATAGTTGAGCAAATCAGATTTGTGTTGTTATTGGTCAGGTCTGAAAACATATAATTCATTTTTTCCTTAGGGTCTTTCACTTCTGCCAAATGATGGCTAACAAGATTTATCATTGGACTTCTGCAGTTGTGATAAGTGATCAGAGTTCTTAAGTTTTTCAGAGTTGTCTTTATTTATAATGCTATAAGGTATAAGGTATAAATAGTTCTCCTGGTTCTCTTCATTTTACATAAATTCATACTAGTGTTCCCAAATTTCTCTGAATATATACCTTTTTGTCATTTCTTTTATCACAAAAACATTTCATTACATTTACACACCTTGATTTGTTGAGCTATTTGCCAGTTGTCTCTGCTTTGTTTCCATTTCTTTACCACAACAAAAACTGTTACTATAAATATTTTTGTATGTATGAGTCCATTTCCTCTGTCTTTGATCTCTTTACTGTATAAATCTTTTTTTAAATTTTTTTTTAAAGCAATTGGGGTTAAGTAACTTGCTCAAGGTTACATGGCCAGGTGTTTCTGGGTGGGTGCTAAGTGTCTGAGCCCGGGATTCGATCCCCAGGTCATCCCGACACTGGAGCCGGTGCTCTTACTTGCTGTGCTACTTGGCTGCCCCTTTACTGTATAAATCTAATAGTGGTATATTGAGTCTTATAATTTAGTGACTTTGTGGGTATACTTTCAATTTTTTTCCAGAATTCTTGGACCGCTTCACAACTCCACCAATAATGCATTAATTAGCCTTGTCATTCCATAGCTTTCCCAAATATGGCTGTTTTCCCTTTTTGGGTTATTTTGCCAATCTGATAGGGGTGAGATAGAACCTCACAATTATTTTAATTGCATTTCTTTATCAGTGATTTGAAATATTTTTTTTTCATAGGGTTGATAGCTTTTTTGTTTTTGTTTTCCAATGAGATATTTGTAAAAACCTCTTAGCATGATGTGTAGCACACAGTAGGTTTTTCTTCCTTTCTTCCTTCTTCTATTTGATCATTTATGTACTGGGAATTGGCTCTTATTCTTGTATGTATTTGTATCAGATCCCATTGTATCCCTTAGGTTGTTGTAGTTCAGTCATTTTTAGTCAAATCTGACTCCTCATGACCCTATTTGGGGCTTGCTTGGCAAAGATACTGGAGTGATTTGCCATTTCTTTCTTTAGCCCATTTTACAGATGAGGAAATTTAGGCAAACAGGGTCATATAACTAGTTAAGTGCCTGAGGCCGGATTTGAATTAAAGATGAGTCTTCCTGACTCCAGGGCCTCTACTCACTTTGCCACCTAACTGCACAGTCCCTTGGGCATCAGCCATTTATTGGATCAATTTCCTTCAAATACTTCCCCCCCTCAGTTTACTGTTTACCTTCTAGCTTTAATTGCATTGGTTTTGTTTGCACAAAAACTGTAGTTAACCATTTCAGTTCTGTTACCCTCCACTCTTGAATCCCTTGCCCTTCCCCACTCTGCCTTATCATTTGTCCTTTGCCAAACCCCAACCCTGGATTACTCCTACCATTTGCCTTCTTTCACTCCTACTCACATGCTGTTGAAAGTGTGTTTCATTGTCAAATGCTTTTTCCACATCTACTAATAGAATCATATGATTTTTAAAAATTGTTTTTATCATCAGTGTTGTCTATTATTTTTATAGTTCCTAATACTGAACCAATTCTGCATTTCTGGTATAAATCCAACCTGATAATAGCATATTTTTTATATATATGCTCTTTTCTAATATTTTATTCAACATTTTTGCATTGAATTCATCGGGTATGTTGTTCTCTAGTTCTTTTTTCTCTGACGTCTCTTCTCAGTTTAAATATCAGGATCACATTTGTCTCATAGAAGGAAATTGTTAGGATACCATCTTTATTTATGCAAAAAAGTACAATTGGAGTTCATTTGTCTTTGAATATTTTATAGAATTTACTTGTAAGTTCTCGTGATCCAAGAAATGTTTTCCCCCCCATTTGTGAGCACATTGATGTCTTGTTTAATTTATTTTTTTGAGATTGGTTTATTTAAATTCTCTGTTTCTTATTCTGATAAACTTTTTATTTTGTAATTATTAATCTTTTTCAACTGTGTTTTCATTTTTGAAGTCATAGAACTGGGCATAATACTTTTTAATAATTATCATTATTTTTTATTTGTTTTTGAGTTCCTTTTTTTCATTTTTTATGTTGGCAATTTTATCACTATCTATTGTTTGTGTAGCTGTTTACTTTATTAGTTTCTTTTAAAAACAAGCTTCTAGCTTTATTTAACAATTAATTTTTTTGTTTCCTTGCTTTTCTATAGTTTCTTTTATAGTTATATGCCCAGCTTTTTTGCTCTGTTCTGTCTCTTTTGCTGATGAAAGAGTTTAGAAATAAAAATTTTCTCCTTAGGACTGTTTTGACTGCATCCTAAAACTTTTGATATGTTGTCTTATTATTTTCCCTAATGAAATTATCTATTATTTCTATTATTTGTTCTTTGGCTACTATTTCATTAAGATTAATTTATTCTCCATTTCAGTTTGAATCTTTTATTCAAATACCCTTGAATATATTTTTAATTGCATTTTGGTCAGTAAAGAAAGGATATATTTAAAATTGTTGCTTTTCTGCATGGTGAATCTTTTTAAAGGTGCCCTACATAGCCAAGGAATATGTATATACTTTTCTATTCCATTTCAGTAATCTCCAGAGATTTTTTTTCGTATCTAACTTTTCTAAAATTCAGTTTAGGTCCCTAACTTCTTATTTACCTCATTGTTAAATTTGGTTGGGGCTTAGAGGGGAAATATCAACTATTAGTTTTGCTCTATTTTTTTCTCTTTTTGGAGGGGGAAGACAAGACAATTGGGGTTAAGTGACTTTCCCAAGGTCACAAGGCTAGTGAGTGTTAAGTATCTGAGGTCGAATTTGAACTCAAGTTCTCCTGACTCCAGGGCTGGTGTTCAATTCACTATGCCACCTAGCTGCCGTAGCTGTCTCTTTCCCCCTGAAATTAGATTAACTTTTCCTTCAAGAATGTTATGCCATTTAATACATATATAATAAATGACATTATTTCATTGTCTGTGTGACCTTTAAGCATATTGTAATTTTTCTGCTTTTCTCTTTTAACCATGTTTATTTTTACTGTTACTTCTGAAATCATGATTGCTAGCCCTGCTTTTTTGAATTTGCCTGCAACGTGATACATTTTTCTCATTAATAATAATTTTTATTAATATAATAAAACGATAATGATAACAATACATTCTTATTGCCTCATCTTAACTTATATGAATCTTGAAAACAACATACAGTGTTGAATTCTGCTTTATAATTCATTCTAGTACCCTTCTCCATTTTATGGATGACTTTCCCCAGTTTGCTCTTAAAAATTCCTTTCTTTACGTCTTCTGTACTTTTTCCTTTTTTCCAAGATCTGCATCTTTGAAGAGAACTTCCAGATCGTTAAAATCACAGATCCGTTTTTTGAAAGATCTGTGTAAAGCACAATGGTAGTGTTTTGTTTTAAACTTGGACTGTGATTTAATTGGCATAGGAACTTCAGATATGGAAACTCCTTTTATCACTGAAGGTCAGCACCTGTTGAGCAATTTATACTCTTAGAGATTTGCCTGAGGCATTAAGTGACTCACTCATGGACACACAACCACACTGTGTCAACCTCTCAGCCTTTGAACCTAGGTCTAATTGAGTTGAGACTATCTCTGTATCTGCTGTCACACCGTCTCACCTTGTCTTTCTTGTTCAGAGTCTAATGACCCAGTCTCTGCCCTCAAAGAACTTACTTTCAAGAAAGCCAGTGGAGACCTTTTAAGTTAACAAATAATTATTAAGCATCTACTATTTGTATGGGGATATAGAAATGAAAATAAAACCAAACCTTCCAGGACTGAGTGCCTGGGGCATAGTAGACATTTAATAAATACTTGTTGATTAATTGACAGTAAGAACTAGAATCCTTCTTGGAAGAGTGGAGTAACAGATGTAACTTGTAGACAGATAAATAAACACAATGTAATTTGAGGAGGGAGAAAAGACAAATGGAGGGGTGGGGAGAGGAGTATCAGGGAAGACATAACAGAAGGTGGCACCTGAGCTGAGTCCTATAAAGAAGTAACTATACCATAAGTTAGATGGTGTTTACTCAGTGAAAAAAGAGTGACTTGAGGAAACTGAGATAAGGACGTCTCACCTTAAACTGGAAGGAATCAGCGAAGACTTTGTGGAGGGTAGTGAGCCATGAAGTAGGCCTTTAAGGAGAAGGATTTCAAAAGGCAGAGGTCTGACATGAAGAGTTCTTTTGGGGATGTTGAATGATTGCATATGCCCCTGCATGGAGACAACCAAGGGCATGGTAAGACTGGGAAACATGATTTCACTGTAGTTGAGACATAATGTTTATATAATGTGAAATAAACCTGGACATGGAGATTGGAGCTAGTGTGTTGAGGATCTTGAATGCTAGGTTAAGGAATCTATATTTCATTTAGAAAGCAATTGTAAATAATTGCTATTTTTAAGGAGAGTAATGTGACCAGAACTGTGTGTAAGAGGTATCAAAGATCAATTAAAGATGGGAAGGAGCAAGGGATTGGAGAACAGATAAAAGGATTTTCTAGCAATCCTGGTGAAGTAATTTGGTCCTGAACCAAAGTTTAGGCAGTGGGAATAAAAAGGAGGGATAGTATATGGTGGTAGAAAGTTTTGATGGAGGTAGCTTCAGCAGTACTTGGCAACTCATAGATGGGGAGAGGGGCATTGCATGAGAGAAGAAAGACGTGAAGACTGAGGTCCGACTTGGGTGACCTGGAGAATCAACAAAAATAGGGAAGTGAGGAAGATGGGCCAGTTTTGGGGGTGAGATGATATGTTTTGTATATTTTGAATTCTAAATAATGGGAGGACATCCAGCTTAAAATGGGATAGTGAAAGTGGGCTATTGACATACAGATTGAGGTAGTCATCTGCACAGAGGTCCCATAAAACTATGGGAATAGGTTAGATGACAAGGGGAGAGAGTGGAGAGAAGGCTGAGGATAGAGGTTTGGGAGGTACTTACACTTGGGAGGCATTAGGAAGAGGAGGAATTAGAGGAAGGATTCTATGAGTTAGAGATTATAGACTAGCGATTTACAACATCCTTTTTGGTCTCAGGACCCCTTTATAATTCTTTATTGAGAACCCCTTTATACTCCTAAAAATTCATGAGGACCTCAGAAAGCTTTTGTTTATGTAGATTTTATCTATTGATATTAGAAATGAAACCTGGTAAATTAAAAAAAAAACCCTTTACACATTAATATGAACAATTCCTTTTTTTTAAAACAACTATATTTTCCAAAACAAAAAAATTAGAAGAGTAGCATTGTTTTACATATCTTTTGCAAATTTCTTTAATGTTTGGCTTAATAGAAAATAACTAGATTCTCATGGTTCTGCATTTAATCTGTTGTCAGAT
This sequence comes from Petaurus breviceps papuanus, assembly GCF_028583685.1. Lineage (NCBI taxonomy): Eukaryota > Metazoa > Chordata > Mammalia > Diprotodontia > Petauridae > Petaurus > Petaurus breviceps. Next base: position 36,315 of record NW_027186272.1, on the reverse strand, counting down.
ATTGCTTTGAGAGAAGTATATTAAAAAATCAGGCCTCACAGAGATATGTAGTTGAAAAAGGAATTTTTTTAAATAGGCAAATAATATCTTAGCATTATTATAGAAATAGTTTTGACCTCCAGGACCCCTTGAAAGGGTCTCAGAGGTCAGTAGCCCACATTTTGAGAACGATGTTGTAGTCCAAACCCCTCATTTTACAGATGAAATATAGGCCTAGGGATTGACTTGTTTAGGATTTTTTGTCACAACTAATGACAGAACTGGAACTAAAACCCAGGACTAACTTTATTTTGTGAGATAGTTATTCGAATATGAATACTGCCTTAGCCCTTGAAACATTATACTTTAAATAAGAAGAGTCAAATTAATAGAAATTTACTCAGTGCACACAGTGTGTCAGACACTGTACTTGGCACTGATGCTTTGTGCTAAGCTATATGTTTTTCTTTTGGGTTAGTTAAACTGGGCAATTGGATACAAACTGTAAAATACTGCATTTTCACGCTGTATTCAGCATTTACTCATTTTAGCATGGCAGGTTGCAGTTATCTTTTTGATATTTCAGGATCCCTGGGGCCAAGACCCTAAACATTGGAGTATGATTGCGGTGATAAGGAGAGGGAACAGATCATTACATTCCCCAGGTTCTTTGACTCTTTCTTTGAGTTCTCTCATCTGTCTGGAGAAGGTAACTTTGGTAAAAAAAGAAGAGGAGGCTTTTAAATCCAAAGGGATTAGGCAGGCAGCACAAGATAGTCTTTCATTTCAGTAGTAGTGGTATTGGTAGTAGTGATAGTGGTGGTACTAGTAGTAGTAGTAAGCATTTATATAACAGTTTTGGTTTGAAAAGTGGTTAACACATATTACCTCATTGGATCCTCATAATACCCTTGAGAAGTAGGTGCTATTATGATCTGTTTTACAGATGAGAAAACTGATGCAAAATTGCCTAGTCACACAGCTAGTAAATGTCTAAGTCAGAATTCTAACCCAGTTCTTTGTGACTGTGGGTGAATGCTCTATCCCATGTATCAACTATCAGCCTCTGTTACCACCTTGTATTGATACTATGGGGCACCTAGGTGGTGGAATGGATAGAGTGCCAGGCCAGGAGTCAGAAAGACTCATCTTGCTGAGTTCAAATCTGGCCTCAGACATTTACTAGCTGTGTGACCCTGAGCAAGTCACTTAACCCTGTTTTCCTGTTTCCTCATCTGTAAAATGAGCTGGAGAAGAAAATGGCAACCCACTCCAGTATCTTTGCCAAGAAATCCCCAAATGTGGGGTCATGGAATGTCGTGGTACTAAAAATGACTGAACAACAAGATTGAGATTGCTTTCAAAATGTCTTCTAAATTCATCTCTTACTACCTTCACTACCTTTTACTTGAATTCCTACAACAATGTGTTAGCTGGCCTTCCTTACTCTAGTATCTTTTCCCTTTCCACAAATAATGTGTACCTGGCGTGTGGTACGTGCTTGTAAATGATGTTGGCTGACTTGTTGACCTTCTGTCTATCCTGGACATTTCTGCCACATTAGTATTCCTAAAACAAAACTTTCATGTGACACTTTTCCAGTTAAAAAACAGACAACAGTTTGCAGTGGCACCTCATTTCTAATAGGATCAAATTTTGAATTCTCTGCTTAGCCTTCAAGGCCTTCCAGAATCTGGTTTCATCCACCAAAGTTTTGATCTTGAATTACAGGAAATATAACAGTGGCCTGTTTCCTCTCCTGTGCCCCATTAGTTTTCTAATCAACAACTTGAAGAGTAAAAAAAAGTGAGCTGGGTTATGAAGTCATTGACACAGGTGAAGTGGGTCTAAGGTGACAGAAAAGGTATCCAGCAACAGTGTTAGTAGATCAAATTGCTATACCGGAAAAAAAAAAAAAAAAAGAGCCTACAGCTTTGCAGTTCTGCCTGCAAAGTATTGATATACTGTCTTCCTACAACCCCACCAACATCGAGTTTTGTCTTTTTTGGCTATTTTTGCCAATTTTATGACTGTAAAATGGTGTCTTGGATTTTTTAATTCACATTTTTCTGAACTAATGAGCTTGAACAGTTTCAAATGATTATTTATAATATGTATATGCTTTTTAATAATTTTTTTGTACCCTTGATCGTTTTTTTTTCCATTTGGGACTGTTATCCTCCTTGAATTTTTATTTTTACAGTAACATTTTATTTTTATTTAAATTATAAATTATATAAATTATATAAATATATATTTATGTATAAATATATATTAAATTATATAAATTATAAATTTTTATTTTTTACCTTAAACATTTTAAAATGTTTTATTTATGACTTTTTTTTTAAACCTCAGTAATACCCCAATAAACTAGCCATTTCCATATAACCTTTACTTGCAACATGGAAAAAAAGGTAAGCCAAATCAGTGGATATGGTAGTATATGTAGTATTAGTTACCCAAAGTCACCCTGCTTTCTGCTAAGGAGAGAAATGGGTTTTGTCATCTGCTCTTTGAGACAAAGACTGAATTGATTTCCTATGAGTTTACATGCTTTTCGTTGTTGTTTGCATTTATGGTGTTGTATGTAGCCTTTGTATTTATTATACTGTTGCTTCAGCCTTCTTTACTTTGTATCAGTTTATTCAAGTTTTCCCATGTCTCTGAATTATCTATTTTTATTGTTCCCTATGGTGCAATAATATTCTATTGCATTTATAAATTTTAATTTGTTCATCCCTTCCTAAGCTGATGAATACCCAGTTTTTTCCTTCTTATACTTTGTTGAATTTTAACTGTTATATTAGTGACATGTCTTTTTTAATCTCTCATGTTTTGTTACAGTTATATTGTATACAACATTTTATGTTTCTGTAATCAAATTATTTTATCCTCAGTAGTTTTTTCTATTTATTTAATATTTGAAAATTTATCTGATTTTCATAACTGAGATAAAATACATTATTGACTTTTAAAAGGTGATAAAACTTTAAAAATAGCTTTCTAAAATTTTTCATTGTGTGATCTAGCCAGAATTTATTTGTATATGGTATAGAGAGAGGCTTAAAATTTGTTTTTTTCCACTACAATGCTTGCCTTTTCACCAACATTTTAAAAATACTGAACCCTTCCTATGTTTTTATTGTGTACAGGATTATCAAGCACTGATGTTATGTATGTAGACCATCAGATGTCATCTGTTCCAAACTGCACATGGAGAAAAAGCCCCTTTCCCAAATCTGTAACAGATGTTTATATGGACTCTGTTTGAAGGTCTCCAGTGGTTCAAAACTCATTCATTCCTGAGGCAGACCATTCCATTTATGAACAGCTCTATTAGAAATGACTGTATTGAATCGACATTTATCTTTCTGCATCTTCCACCTTGTGAGGCCTTAGGGTTCATGGTGTAGTACTTAGCTGATTTATTTCATGATTCTATGGTTACTCCTACCTAAAACCTCAAACATAAAACCCCACCAATAAGAGTACTAGGGATCTCTTTCAGGGTCTACAGGTGTCAGCTCATTGCAAGTAACACTCCAGTCTACCTGTCCCTGTTTGAACTCTTTCCTCTAATGTTGCCCCCAGCCTGCATTCTGAAAAGCACATTCCCTGAGTTGGTTGTCTTCATGCCAGTTCAGCCTCAGAACATAACCGATGGAGTCATTCATTTCTGCTACCCATCACTTTGCCAAGGTTATTCTTTGGGGAAGGGAGTGGGAAATGAGTAAAACTGCTTTATTAATGGTTCCACCAGCAGGAAACCTCACACTTATTTTCATCTCCTAGCTGTCTGCTTCACATAGCTTGCCTATATAGGTCAGTGTTTTTAACTTTTTTTGTTTCATGTACTCCTTTGGGAGTCTGGAGAGCATCTGGACCCCCTTTTAGAATAATGTGTTAAAATGCTTAGAATTACAAAGGAAACCAATTCTATTGACATAAAGATGAATTTATTGAATTCATTATTAATCTTTCATTAATAACTAATGGTAATTATTTTAAATTAATTAAATATTATGAACAAATTATTAATCTATTGAAATAAAGTAATTTTTTTTTAATCCAAGTTCATGGCCCCACCTTAAATCTATCCATGAAACATTTAGAAGTCCCACTGAAGGCTAATTAAATTTTGCCTTCTTAACTTTTTCTTTTTAGCTATACTGTTATCTACTCTCATTAATTAATGAATGATTTAGTTGACATGTTATTGATCATTTTTATAGTTCTTTAAGCAGCCAGTAGAACTTTGTGCTTTATGTCTTTAGCATAGTTTTAGGCTGTCAGGAATGGGGGATGCTGTCTTACAGTCTTTGGTAGTTCCTGTGGGTGGTAGCACTGATAGAAACCCCATGATGTGGGTGTGGCTCATTGATACTCTTGTTCTGTTGAGCTTGAACCATGAAGTTTAGGCTGCTCCAACAACTCTATTTCAGACCTTATTTTATTTTAATCCTGTTTCCCAGTTCTGATGTCATCTTCTGCCTCTGGCCCTCTTTCTCCTCATTCTTTCTGCTTGGTTCTGGATTTTGGCTTGTCTGTTCTATATTGTTGATTGTCACCTGTATAGACACTTCTTAGCTATACCTTCCATAAATTCCCAAACTAGAATTTTAGTCAACTTCATGGATCCATGTAATCCTGGCCAGTCTTAGTGCTGGGACCTACTTATGATTAGAGTTGAGGGAGAAATTATACATTAGAGAGGGGATACAAAACAATAAATATAAAATAGTGTTTTCTACCCTCTAGTCTGTCTTTTACCTTGTCACAGAATTAAACTCATTAATTCTGTTTCTGGGATTTCTTTGCTTTTCCCTTGGTTTATTTTTTTCTACATTTTTTTTTTTGCCTAGAACCAGAGAGTTTTCCTTCATAGAAGCCCTACTTTAGTGGCCATCATGATGTGGAAGTGAGTTCTTAAAGGGGATGCCTGCAAAATCTGGCAGATTCTTCTAAGCTGGAAAGACTTCAGAATATGATACTGGTGACAGACTATATCTGCTGTCCAAGGTCCAGCCTAGCTAACTACAGAGAAGTTTGCCATTAAGTGATAAATTATTTGACCATGGGGACCAATAAAACAGACAAAAATACACAGTGGTCCTTTGCCGCCCTTTCACTTCCACAGTGATAGGAGTGAAAAAGGTTCTATAATGAATCACAGATTTTTTTAGACAATTTTTAAACATTATAATTCTTGAGTCTCTGAATATTTTTTCAAGTCAGTATATTACACTGCTGGAGGAACTGGATTATATCTTAATTGACAATTTTACTCTTAATTAAACCTAAAAGAATCAATCAATAAAATTATATTGAATGCCTACTATGTGACAAATGCTGTGCTGAGAGCTGAAGATACAAAGGCAAAAAAGGGAACAATCTCTTCTCAAAGAGTCTGGCAAAGGGTGAATGGTGATAATACAGGGTTTGGGAGGGCAAGGAATTTGAGAAAAGAGGACACTGTGGGATTGAAATAGTTAACTGTATGGTGAAAGGAAAATGAAATTAGAGCAAGGGTTTGGCTCCATGGAAGAAAGCCAGATTGTCAGAGAGGTGAATTAAGGAGTTGTGTTCATTGAGTTACCCAAAGGCCATAGAAAACATCATTTTATAGAACACCTGGTTATATCAACTTACAGTGCTTCTTAGTAGCGTAAGTAAACAGACCACAGTGAAAAGAATTACAGCTTCTATTACAGAGGGAAAAGAAAGCTAAGATTAGTTTTGACAAGTTCTCAAGCAAGTCAGTATAAAATAGGTTGATACTTGGTGACTTTTCTGTAAAGTGAGATACAAGAAAAGATTGAGAAAAAATATATTGGGAAATACAGTTTGAGATTAAGAAAGAGTGCAGAGGCTTGTAGATTATTCTGAAACCACATGACTATATATCATCAATATATTTTCTTTTAGAAAGTATTTTCTTAATGCCTTTCTGTCCCACAGTGATATTATTTCCCAATCATTTCCACCAGTCTCACAACAAAATACATGTAGTTAAGCAAAACAGATGGAATGGGTAAATTAACTATGTCTGCTAGCATTCTGCAAATGTAGTGCACCTTTCTCAAAAGGTTAAATTAAAGAATATGTTTCATCATCAGTCCTTTTGAGTCAATATTAGTCATCACATTGATCAGAGTTCAGATGTCTTCTGGTGTTATTGTTGCTAGGTGTGTATGTATTGTCATCTTGGTTACATTTACTTTGGAACAGTTCATTAATATCTTCCTGAGTTTCTCTGAATTAATTATCTTGGTAACTTCTTGTGATGCAATAGTATTTCATTATGTTTATATACCGGCCTGTTCAACTATTCTTCAGTTGATGGGCAGCTATTCTATTTGCAGTATTTTTGCTGTCTTAATGAATGTTGTTTTTAATATTTTATTATACATGGACCCTTTCTTCTGTTATTGACCATCTTGGTATTATGTGCCTAGTGCTGGGATTGGTGGGTCAAAGCATATAGACAGAATAGTGGTTTTTCTTTTATGCTACAGAATTGTTCCCCATAATGGTTTCCACAGTTCCACCATGTATCAATGTGCTTGATGTCATACAACCTCTCCAACATTGATTATTTCTTTTTTTTTTTAATCCTCTTTGCTAATTTTTTGGTTGTGAGGTAAATCTTCAGAAGTTTAATTTGTATTTCTCTCTTTTTATTAGTGATTTGTAAGATTTTTTTCATGATTTGATCATTTGCATTTTTTTTCTCTTAAGATTCTTCCTATCCTTTGACTTTTCTATTGAGAAATAGTTCTTGTCCCTGTAAAACAAATCTTGTAAAACAAATGTTGTTCTCCTGGCTCAGGAAAGTTCAGTGCTTTTCTCTTGCTTCTGGCTTAAAATACAAACTTCTTAGTTAACTTTAAAAATTCTTCACAATGGTAGGTTTTCCTCTCCATTTCCATATTTATTTCATATACTCCTTCCATGTACTCTGTTTTCCATCCAAACAGGTCTCCTTGCTCTTCTCTGAATTTGATATTCTATCTCCTACCTGAAGGCTCTCCCACATTCCTGGAGTATCCTTCCTTTTCTTTGTTTGATAGAATCTTGGAAAAAACTGACCTTTTTCAGTGAGCCAGAGTTCAGCAAACTATGGCTCGTCAGTCACAGTTTGCTGCCCTGTGCTTTGGACCAGTCATCTAAGATTTTTTTAATGCTGTTATTTCTGCTTATTGTTTCTGTCAAGGGCTTCCGTAAGATTTAAGTTAAGGGTATTGGGATGGAGTCGTATCTCTGACTAGTTTGTATCATCCACACTTGTCTGCTTTGACCATTGTGGAGTGGCAGAAATCTTTGTGTCATGTACTCGAATTGATAGAACTCCACTAGGCAGAATGCGAAATAGTCTTTATATTCATTTGTTGTGATGGTCTGATAATATCGAGTGTAAAGGTCAAAAATGGAGCGGAGTTGAATTGGTTAACTCTAGGATGGAGAGGAAAGTGAAGTCAGAGGAGGGGTTTGGCTCCATGGAAGGATAGAATCCAGATTCTTCGAAAGGGGAAATAAGGAGTTGGGTTCACTGAGTTACCCAGGCCATAAAAGGGTTCAGGGTAAAAACAGGTGCTATGAATCAACAGATTTTTTTTTAGACTATTTACAAATTCTTCAACAGGTGATTCAGTATATCCAGAGTTCATGGCTTGGTGAACTGAGTGGCAGCATTAGAATGTGAAAACATTGACTTTGGGGTTAGGACCTGCATTCACCTACTGTCCCTGTCAATTCATTACTGTTATCTATGACCTTTGGCAAGTTTAACCCTTCTGTGCCTCAAATTCCATCATATATTAAATGAAGTACTAGATGTCCCCTGAGGTCCCTCCTGGGTCTAACTGTATGATCCTGTTCATTCACTGAAAATGTTTTTATTGATACTATCATTTTTTATGATCCTATTATTTCAGACCCTCACCAGATTGAACAGATTTGTCCTTGGGACAAAGAAAAAACAATTAAACAGAGATACCTGATATGATGACCACATCAGGGAAAGTATAGTGTTCTGTTCTAATAGCTTTTCTATTGTGAGAGGGTAGGTATAGCTCATTATTTGCTCTCCCAAGACCTTTATTGATTTTTCAGTTACTTATCATTGTACTTCCTCATTTAGTTGATGTAGTTGTGTGTATTGTTATATTGGTTCAGCTTACATCATCATATCAATTCATAGAAATCTTCATGATTTTCTGAGTTCCTCATTTTTTTTTCTTTTGGGGCTGGTAGTAGGGAGTCTGGACCTGTGATAGAAGGAAGCTCTTTCTAACTCTGAGGCTGGCTCTTTATCCATTATGCTGTTTTATCTTTTTTCATCATTTCTGCACAGTGCATGCAGCACATTACATTTTATGTACCATAGTCTTTTCGACCATTCACCATTCAATAAATGCCCACTTTATTTCTGTTCTCTACTACCACAAAAAGAGCTGCTATGAATATTTTGGCATATATTGCATCTCTTTTTGGAGACCCTCTTAGTAGTGAGATCACTAAGTCAAAAAGCATAAAAGTTTAGTTGCTTTTCTTACATAATTCCAAATTAATATTGAATATAATTGGACCACTTCACAGCTCCACCAATAGTATAATATGTCTGCCTTACCACAGCCTTTACTCTTTCCATTTCTTGTCATCTCTGCCAGTTTCCATTGGTGTGAGATGAAAACTCAGATATTTTAATTTGATTCTCGCAATTGGTTGTTTGGAGCATATTTCATGTGGCCATTTATAGCTTATAGTTCTTTAGAAGCTAAACTATTTGTATCTTTCAACCACTTATCTATTGGGGAATGACTTTTGGTGTTTATTATTTGTTCCAATCTTTGTATATTTTGGATATTAGACTTTTAATAGTGATATATTATGCTATTTTCCCATTCTACCATTTTCTTCTAATTGTCTTGATTTTATTTTTGCAAAAATCTTTATATTTATGTAGTCAAAAATGTCTGTTTGAATTTTCATAATTTCTTCAATTCCTTCTTTAGTTTGCACCTTTTTTTCCTTAGCCATAGTTGTGAAAAGTACCTGCTTTTCTTCTCTCTTCATTTTTAATGGTGACTATACATTTTAAGTCACCTTTCATTTTGAAGTTATTGTGGTATGTGGTTTATGATCTTAGTTTTACCTTACATGTGCCAAAATTCCTTAAATTTTCCTAGTAAAAGTGAGTCGTTTCCTCAGTGATTTATGTTGGACTATGACTATAAGCTCTTTGAGGATAGAGATTATTTCATTTTTGTTTTTACATCCCTAACACCTCACTTAGTGGCTGGCAAATGGTAAGACAATAAGTAAAAAAAAATTTGTTGATTGATTCAGGTGTTCCTCTTTCTTGCTAATATGTTCCACTTCTGTTTTCCTGTTTTTAGTCAGTCAGCTAGCATTTATTAAGTGGCTGCCCTGTGCCAGGCATTATGCTAAGCACAGAGGATACAAATAAAGGGCAAAAGATAGTCCCTGCTCTCAAGGAGCCTACAGTGCAATAACTCTAGCCAGTACCAAGCAGTACAACTGCTTTATATTATAGTTTGAAGTCTGCTGATGCTATGCCCTATTTCTTCATTCTGAACCTCCTGAGCTTCTTCCACATGAATTTTGTTATTTTTGTCTATTTCATTAAGGAATTCTCTTTCTTCTTTAATTTAGCAAATATTATAATTTTTATTACATTGCTGAGCAGTGACCTCTCTGCATTTATTTCAAAATCTTCATTTATTTCTGTCAAAAGTGTTTTATAAATTTATTTACATAAAAATTGTCTCTTGGTGAGTTAATACCTAGTGTGTGTAGCTATTTTAAGACAATTTCTCTTCAATTTCTCTTTTTTCTTCCTTTTTGGGTTATTATGGAAGTTTTGAGGTTTTTATATTATATCTTTTTTTATTTTGGTACCTCATGGAAGCTATCAATTATCTGTTAATTTTGTTCATTAATTCTCTGGGATTTCCTAAATGTATCTTCATCTCCTCAATAAATAAGGATTATTTTGCCTCCTTACTGATATTTGTGCTTTTGTTTTCTTATCTTATTATGATAGTTTGTAGAAGAATTGTCAGATAATTGTATGGAGAGAGGGTGTATGCTTACTTTACTACTGTTTATTCTGTGGAAAGATCTAGTGTTTTTCCATTCCAAACAGTGCTACATTTTAGTTTTGGATATACAATTTTGACCCTACTTCACCAGAATATTCTTCAGCAAGTGGATGTGGTATTTACCAAACAACTTCACAGAAAGTAAAACTGATTCTCTTAGCAAACAATGACTAGTTAACAATATTAGTTTTATTTTAAAATAAACTGTTATTGTGCATTTGGCTAATTGATTAATAAAAATCAACACACCAAATTAGGAGACAAAATAAAGATGAAAACAATGTGTATAAATACAACTCTAACTTAATCTTTTTAAACAAGCTGTTGACTATGAAAAATAGGAAATGGATGAGAATAAAGGCTTTTATTATCAGCGTTGAGGCCAAAAAAGCTCAGAAACCACCCTAGGTAGTAAATATTTTTTTGATGTCTTTGGCAAGCAGAAAAAAAAAATTCCTGATGCCAGAAATGAATTAGATTACAAACTCTTTTGGAAAACGTTATGGAGGTGGAGAATAGAAGATTATGAACACTATGGTCTCAGCAGAATTGTGATGGAGGTAAAAAATGAACCTGTAGAAAGCTTGATTTGAGACCTAATCATTTTATCATAGGAGCATTTATAGGTAAAACTGGAGGATGGGTGGATAAAAAATGGAATAGATTTGTAAGCATTTTAAAAAATAATTTTTAAAACATTATTGGCACTTCCCAGTGGTAAAAACAAACAAACAAACAATAAGAAAAACCCCTCCCTAGTAGCAAAGAAACATTTAAGCAGAACAGACTAACACATCTACCATTACTGATAACCAAGACATACTTCTCTACATGTCTCCTTTTTATTAGCATTTATCTCTTCCTTGTAAAATATGATGACCTTTTTCATAATCCTCTTTTTTTTAACCTCTCTTTAGCGTCTAACTGTTTACCATCTTTTCTTCCTGTATACTGTCTTTTTTCTGGAGTTTTACTACTTCCTCTTTTTCTCTTTGATTGTATTTATCAGATTCCTTTGCTGAAACACCATCTGTGTCCTATCTACAACTTGGGGGTGTTCCTCGGTTTCTACCCCCCCCGCCCAGGCTTTTAATCCCCTTTCTCTTTTCTGCCTGTACTTACTAGAAGACCTCATCAGCAATTATCAAATTATAATTGCTATGAATATCACCCTAAGATGTGTATTCAGCTCTAATTTCTCTCTTGAGCATTGAAATGTTGAACATTTCTAACTAAATATCCTTCAGGCATCCTAAACTGATGCCCAAAACAGACTTAGTTTATAATTTCCCCTAAATACTAAATATTTATTTATGTATGATACATATGTGTATATACACAAACACCTCTTTAATTATCTCATAATTATTTTGTATGTCACATATATTCACACACACACAAACACCTGTAGAACATAGATTACTGTTTCAGTTTGCCTTGGTATCTTTAGTGTCTATCCCAGTGCCTGACAGGTATATAATGACAGTAATTGTGTCTGACAGTAATAATAAAGAATAACAACAAATTAATTTAGATATGTTATTATTTGTTAATATGATGTACTATGCTATACATTATATTAATGTGATAAAGTAATAACAAATTCACATTGATTGATTGAGGAAGATATGACCCATTTCTTTGCCAAGGCCAGCCTTTTTCGTCTAATATAGGAATTTGCTGAAATTGTTATTTCTTTCCCTACCCCAGTCAAATGGTTCTTTCTTTCTTTTTTGCCCCTTTTTTTTTTGGAGGGTGGAAGGCCGGGCAGTTGGGGTTAGCGACTTGCCCAAGGTCACACGCCTAGTACCGTGTTTTCCCGATAATAAGACCTATCCCGAAAATAAGCCCTCCCCTTACTGTGTAAGAGTCCTCTAAAATAAGCCCTCCCCCGAAAATAAGCCCTATTGAGATTGCTACTGTAGTGAAGGTGATCCCCTGCGCACGCCGCGCTCTGAGCTGTATCCAATCAGAGCTGCAGCAGTGAGCGCGTCATCCTGTTCTTCCCCAGTGATTTGCTTATTGAATAAAGGTACATTTTTTTGTTCACATTTACCTGTTTATTAAAATTGCTGTCAATGTTCATTAAAATAAGCCCTCCCCTGAAAATAAGCCCTCTGGTGTTTTTCTGTCTAAAAAATTTAATAAGACAGTGTCTTATTATCGGGGAAACACAGTAAGTGTTAAGTGTCTGAGGTCGGATTTGAACTGAGGTTCTCCTGTTTCCAGGGCTGGTGCTCTATTCACTGTGGTTGTTTATTTTTAAACTACCTTTTTAAAAATTTTATTTTTAAACTAAAACTACCCTTGGTTGTTTATTTTTAAACAATTACAATTATTTTTAAAAATTTCTATTTTCTTGCAATTTTAACAAACATTAGCAGTTTACGGAGAGGAATAACCCATCCTTAACCCTCACTTGACCTATTACCCCCTTAAACTATCATTTTGTATCTCTTTTCCCTTTCACTTAGGACCTTGTAGGAAGAACAAGATACACTTGCTACCTTTACTTCCTCAGTGCCCTCTCTTCTTAAATCCTTAGAATTCTGTCTTCCAACTACTTTCTCCCAGTTTATCAATCCTCTCCACAGGCATTGCCTACCCTAGGATGACCACTGGTCTATAAAATGAAATGAGAATTTATGTTCATATTTAAAACCTTCTACAGTCTGTCTTCTATTTACCTTTCTAAACTTATTTTGTAGTATTTCCCTTCATAAATTTTAGTCAATCTGAGCTTTTAGCTTTCTTCTGAACTGAATATTTTGTCCCTTGCTTCTCTGCATTTATAGACAAACAATCCTCCATGCTTAGAAGGCACTCCTCTTTATCCCTTTTTAGGGCCAATCTCAGGATCTGGCTCCTTTTCTGTGATTTCTTCCTAATTGTCTCGGTTGTTAGTGTATCTTCTTCATTTTTCCTCATAATATTCATATTTATGTAAGTATGTTTTGTATTGTATTATACTTATGTATTACATTTTATGTATGTATATATGAATATGTTTTATCCCTAATTAACATAAGAGCTACTTCAGAGTGGAACCTTTCTTTTTCTTTTTTCAGTCTCTGTATCCCCACTGCCTAGCAAAGTGCCTTGGACAGAAAAAGTGCTTGATATATTTTTGGAATTGAATTTTAGATGCTATCTGCTAGGAATGATATTTTGATTTTTTTATAAAAAATTGATGAAAATAATTTTCACTTATTCCCTTATGTTTTTTTTCCAGCATTTCTAATATTTTTAGAGTGTGATTGGTGATCACGGAACCTTTAATTTCATTGACATAAAGAAACTCCAGTAAGGGAACTCCTTCCATTAATGCAAACCTGCAATTGTTCTGCAACTTATAGTCTTCTTAGAGAATTGCCTGGTTCTTTGGGAGGTTGCAAGACTTGAACTCAGATTTTTCCTGACCCTAAAGTCTATTCTTGTTAGACTATACCACACTGCTTTTCATACTATGTTAAATCAAGGTGGAAAGAATGAGCACCTTTATTTTGTACTGCTTTTGGTGAAAATGCTTCTAATGTTTCACCACTTTGTATAATAAAAGCTCATATTTATATAATACTTTAAAGTTAACAGAAAGTTTTTTTTTCTCCCAAAACAATCCATTGAAATAGGGTCTCTTAGTAGTATGCTTTCCATTTTATACATGATTAAACTGAGGATTAGAGATGACAAGTACCTTGCCTAGGATCACACAGGACCTATCACCTGAGATTGTTGTGTGGATTGAATGACATAATAATTATAAAGTACTTAGCACAGAATAAGTACAGTATAAATATTAGGTGGGGGTGTGGGTGGTGGTGGTGGTGGTAGGAAGAGGATGTAGAGGAGTTGTCATCATCAGAGCTGGGATTCTAAATTTTGTGATTCTAATTCCAGGGCACTTACCACTATAGCAAGCTACCTCCCCATTCTTTTTTGAACTTGTCACCACATATAATGTTAACTTTGGCTTTTGAGTCTATTTTATTATTGTATTTAAGAAGAATTTCTGATTCCTAATCATTCAGCAAACATTTATTAAGTGCCTACTATGTGCCAGACACTGTTCTAAGCGCTAGGGATACAAAAAGAGGCAAAAGACAGCCCCTGCCCTCAAGGAGCTTACAAATGAAAGGATGCTTATTGTTTTGCTGAATGCTTTCCCTCCTCACAATTATATTTCACATTTTTAGGTTTTCACTTGGTGTGTTATGTTTTCCTGATAAAGAACTATCATTGCTTAGGTTCATAGGTTTAATTCCTAATTAAAGTTTAGACTTCTTGCGTTGACTTTTTTTGTGATATTTTATTTGCTAAAATTGTTGCTTATTTTAGTATCTCCTCAATTAATGATATCGTTTTTTTAGTGTTGTATTTACCAACTTTTATTATCAAGATCAAGTTTGCCACGTTGGGTAGCGTCTTGTATTTAGGATTATGGGTTTAGAGCTGGAAGAGATCTTCTGGTCCAAGCCCCCCCCCCCC